>NW_019392909.1:807667-884540 GCF_000648675.2 Cimex lectularius | reverse complement strand
AAACTTATCCAGCATTCTCTTTTATTTTCCCTTTGTTCGAACCGCGGGGTAAAGATATACCTCGACCATAACTTGAGGTCGCCGAAGCCCCAACAGAGGGAAAATTCAAAAGGTGGGGTTGAGATGGGAAGTTAGTGTCCGAGTGGATCGAGGTCACGATAGCTCAAGTGGTAGAACAGCGGCGTATCTAGCCGAAGATCGTGATTCCGAATTCTGCTCGTGCCATTGACTTTTTTATCTCAACTAAAAATCTTAATTAATTGTAATATATTAATTGATCAAGCGGACCACGAAATAAGTGAAATTAATTATAATGTTAATTAATTGTTATTAATGTTCTCTACGTCTTCTCTACATACGATCCCGGGCGTATTACCATAAACCAAAAAGGACTTTTCTATGAAGAGAAGAGTCCCCCATTGTTTAAATGAGCAATGTGAATGGCCGCCTTTTGAAGTCCAATACTGGAGAACCTGATCTGGGATGTCCATAGACTAGGATATTTAAAGCCCTCTGAGAGATAGTTTAGAGCTTACCATTACATTAAGGAGGTTTGAAGTTGACTACCTATTATAGGAGCCGTTAAATGGCTGTTCCGTAGTGCTGTAAGATCAATAAAACGATCTTTAAAAAGCGCTATGTCCACCGTTGTCCAAAGCATCAGCCCAGGCGAGATCTTGTCGACTTGAAACCATGCTTTAAAAAAATTATTATTATTATTACTTTCAATTAATTATTATTTTTATGTAAGGTCTTGGTTGAGACAAAAAAGTCGGTGTCACGAGCGGGATTCGAACCCACGACCTTCGGCTCGTAGCCAAGACCTTACATAAAAAGAATAATTAATTGAAAGAAGTAACTTGGTCAATTGACCACTAAAACGGAAACGGATTATTATTATTATTGGCTCTAAAGGATGAAATGGAACTTTTTTTTTACTTTTAATCTAAAGAATGTAAAATGATTAATTTTAAGTGTTGGAGGTATCGACTACATTTCTACTCACGAATACTCTGGATAAAGGTATGGTCTTGGTGTAAGAGCAAATTCAGATGTAAGAACCTAGCTTTCGACATATTTTCAGGTCATCAGCAGAGCAAAACATCTTACATGTGTTTCCGCATTGACATAATTAAGTTTTCACAGACGATTTAAAATTTCTTAGACGTCCGACACAGTCTCTACCTTCTGATACTGTTACAGTACTTGGCAATGATGGCATTAAAGTAGGTTAAAACTGGACTATACTAGGAAGAAAATAGTTGACTAAAACCCTCAGAATTTGGTGTTTTACCACAGCCCAACTTGTACTTTGCCCTGAAAAGTATGTAAAACGAAGTTCACCCACAGCGGTTTCTCAATTAAGAGTTGTAGAGACTTAAGAAAATGGTAAGCTTTTTGTACGAAAAAGATATATATTTAATTTACTTAAACTGAAAAATATTCACTATATTTTTTTTGCATTTTATGATGTATTTTTCATTTATCCACCACAAATAACCTAATAAACGTTTTACTATGGTTAGTTCACCCTGAAACAGTTGATTAAAAAATGTGCCTAACGTCATTTTATCTTTACTGGTAACACTGTCTTTATGCAATAAAATAATATAATAAAATAATATAGTGATTTTATATCTTAAACAAATTCGGCTTTAAATTATACAGAGAAAATTTACATTTTACTCCTATTTCTTTTTTTAAAGAGAAATAGATTTGAGTATCTACTTTTTCTTTGTAAGATTGTTATCATTGTCGACGGCCGATTCCTTTGGAATTTGCAAAAGCTGAAAAGTTTATTCTGGCTCCACCTTCCGTTTAATCCACAAATCGAGCTTTTCTTCGGAGAGTTCCGTTTTGTAAAATTCGGCGTTCAAAGTTCACCCTTTTGTTAAGCCTCCCTTCCGACATTCACGATTCGCTGTAACCCTAGATTCTTTCAGGAACGCTCTCTTCCCTTTTTATCCTCCTTCGCAGGCGTGGCCGCGTGGCCAAAGCAGTCTGCCCTTACCGGTAGAAAAGGGTTTCAAATAAATTAGGCTCTCTTTGAAGGAAAAACATCTACGATCTTGTGCCTTGGAAAGCTTCAATTTTCACAAACCTTTACAAAAAAAAAAAAAACAACTTAAAACCCTAAAATATTAAGAATTCTCTTTATATACATATAAATAGATAAAATTCATACAAATATAAAAACAACAATAACCATAAAACTCATACATACATAATAAAATTTATACGTATATAATTCGTCAATAACCATTTAGTTTTGAAAAGCCTAAATAACCTAAATAACTTACAACTTTTCTTATATANTATATATATATAACAGCTTTTTGTATGGAAATGTTATTTAGGCTTTTCAAAACATTTCTGTATGGTTACTAACGTACACAAGTTCATTGTTGTTTTTACATATGTATTAATTTTATTGCACATAATTTTTCCTTTACGAATTTGTTTACATAGTTGTATTCAATTGGCTTCATGGAGTTATTGGATACAGGAAATACATTTGTATTGTATAAATTCACTTTTTTCCACATCCTACATTATTTGTTAAATGTAAACAATGTTTGTAAATCCCAGGCCCTGAAGATGATCTCAATAAAGATCGAAACGTTGTCACGATAAAGAAAATGTTTTTCTGAAACCTACATCACACCAGACCGCATCTCACGATTTCTGAATAATTACTTAAAACATACATTGAATATAAAAGATTTTAGGGGAAACCTATAAAAAATATATAAAATAATAAAAAACAAATAAATATAGGCAGGCATTACACAAAACGTAAAGATATTAAACACAGCATTAAATGCATACACATAAAAGATTTATAAGTTCGATAAATAAATAAGACAATACGAATATTCAAGTACATACTATACACAATAAAATCACTAATGGACAAAGACATTTTCAAACAATATGTTAAGTATATTATGCTTGTATTTACGGTAGTTCAAGTCTTCCCTATTACAACTAAAAATGGTTGATATGTACGAATGAGCTGTTTATTCATAAATTATAAAAATTTACAATTGTTCACAAAATGGAGTTGTTAATTGAGGTATGTTTAGGGTTACATTCAAGTAATCTGTCTAAGTTCAACGAGGAAACCCTTCAATATTCTTAGAGCAGCATTTTGGACTACTTGGAGGTAAGAAAAATTCTATTTCAACATATTTCCCTATGTGGTAAATATCCCCTAACCATCCCAAAAGTTCTTTAAAAGGTCTATGCTTTTGAGAATTTTTTTATTGTGGGAACAAAAATTATGTCCGGAATCCATTTCAAGGCATTTTACATATTTGGCCAATGGTATGTCGAGTTATTGCCCCAGTCTACTGTTCGGCCTGATTCACCAATTTTCCAAATGTTTAAAACATCTATCTAAATCTACTGGCATGTATTTTTAGATATAATTAACAATATAAGCTCTTATATTATCAGCAAAGAGAGCCAGTTTAGCAGTAGTTGTTAGCTCTTTAAGGTCCTTTTTTAAAATATCTTTAATACGGTTTCCCGAAGAACAGACCCTTGGAAGTTTATTGTTATAAACTAGGCAACTAGAAAAAGTAGTTAACATTTTTAGTACCGTCTTCCCTTAAATTTCATCCTTGTGCAAGATAAAAATAATACTTTGTGTAAACATTAATTAATACGCAATTTTCACCTAGATTGTAGAAATAAATAACCAATTGGTTACTAAATTATATATATATATTTTTTTTTTTTTGGCTGGGTCTTCCGACATCTAGGTCATTTCAGCCCCCAACAAAGTCTATATTCTATTTACCCTTTCAAACACTACATCCATACAAGTAAATACATTCATACACATAAATACATCCATACAGTACACTCATTCCGTTTGGTCAGTGGAGTACTTAATAATTGATATTACTCCACCGACCTATACTCAAACTAATCTAGATTGGGCTCGATGGAGTACTTTTATAAATATTCCGCTATCGACCCTGAACACACACTCATACGCTCTCAAAGTTCGAGGGGCGATGATAACGTTATATTTCACCCTCACCCCTCGCCATTCACGCTAATAAATACATGCACTCAGACAAAACATATAGACACACAGCACATGAGACACATACAATAACCCCAATTTCCCCTAAATAGCGGAACAGGGGACTCTGAAACTAGCTACCGTGTTCGAGAACTCTTCTTAAGTCCGGCAGCATGCCTACACGCTTTCTGTATGGAGCCAAGGCATGACACGCCTCTATTATGTGGAAGGAGGACATCGAGCAACCTTTCTCTGCATAACCTACTAAATTTATTTAACGATGAGCTGGATTATCGACCTGCTGGAAACATGAAGTTTTTCGGAGGATCTACGGAAGAGGTCAACACAGAGAAAAAACTTCCTGTCAGTTTTCGCCGAGCTTTCGACAGGTTTTATACTGTCATCTTCAGGGCCTGTTTCATTATCATATAGAAACAACAATTAAAATCATGAAAAAACAATTGCACAAAAATTGAAAATTTGATATATCTTACTTTAACCTTAATGGGGAAATAAAAAGGAACATGGTGTCTACTAAATTTATTATACAACTTGATACAACTCAGGCATAAATACGTTCGACCAGAATAAATTTGATGTATGTTGCGTTTTTAAAGTTATCAAAGAAAAGAAAGAAAAAAAAACGGTTTAAATCTTAAATATGCCAACGACAAACTTCTATTTTCGAAAAAAAAAAGTTCGGAAGACATTCATCGGAGAGAAATTAGATTTGACCTTTTTCGGATTTGAGGGTGGATTTTTATATCTAGTATAAAGAGTATTCACGCATATTTTGTATCGTGTTAAATATGTGTAAATAAGTATCTACGTGAAAGACATAAAAAATATTTTCAGTTGCCAAACCTCTTTTCGAATACGTTCTTGTTCGTAATTGATTTTTTGAAATTCCAAAGATGAATAAAAAGTCAGAATTGCTGATTTATCAGTCAGAAAGGACCTATCAGAAATCGTTTTATAAAATAAAGCTAAAAACCATCAATCTGATTCCAATTAATTTTTTTAATCTAAGGTTGTTTTCATCTCAACAAAAAAAGTTTGATAAAAATAATTATTTATTGGAATAATTAATATGGTCAATTATGACCACTAAACATAAAAATTATTAGTTATTCAGATATCGTGATCGATTAACTATCGATTAACGGTCACTAATCTCTAAACATAAAAATTATTTTATATTACTCATTGAAAACAGATAAAGACGTTTAAAGATTTAAATATTAGGCTTATTTTGGATTTTATAAAGCTATCATTGAATAAGGTTATACGAAATATCTGGTGTAAAAAAATATTGTCTACATTTTATGAGGCTTATTGTATAACATGCTACATGTGAAACGTTGAGAGGGTCTTTTCCTTTTCCCCAGGGGAGTTTAATTTTACAGTAGGCGCCGTTCGTAGGGCTTAAGTAAATTCAGAGGCGTTCTGAGGGGAGAAATGCAAGATGAATATCATAACGGTTAAGATTCAGTGAGGGGTGAATGGCAATAAGCGCCCATCGACAATAATTGGGAAACACGGCAGGTTTATTAAATCAAAGCCGTGTTTTCCGATGGTTCCGTTTGTCAAATTACGAGCCTCCCCTGCTGGTTGAAATTTGAACATGCATTTTTCTTTTTGAGGGATGATCAAAGGGCGCGCGCTTCGTGCAAAAGGGTAGAAGGAAGCGCTGGCGTACGCACCATTACTGTTTCATGAGACGAAATCAAATCTTCTCGGTTTCCCGGGATGCAGCTGTACGTGACCTTATCCCATCTGCCGCAAGGAATTTTTATTTGGGTCGTTCTAACCTGTTTAACGGCCATTGGCAACGGGAAGCTTCTTCCGTTATAAAAGGGGTAACGGAAACCGCAGAAAAGTCCGTACAAAATAAGAAAAACGCAGTATTAGAAACAACAATCTCCAATTATGTATCAAGAATCAGTCTTTAGCCTTCACAATGAAATATCACAATTTACTACTTTAGTTAAGAAGTTTCTTACACTTCCACTACTGGAGAAATGCCAAAATGCGTCTAGCAGATTAAAGGAGTGAGGGTGTGCGGGCCAGGATGATCTAAAATGACTTAAATAACGTTCATAACCCCTCAGATTTAACAAGTAATCTCACAATATGGGGGTCTTGCAGATGACCAATGATCCTTTTAAATTTCCATCGACCAAAAGGCGATATAATAATCACTCCATTTTATTTTAGCCCATCTTTATAATATGCAGCGTGACTGGCGATAAGTGTTGAATATTTCAGTAGCTGTCACCATATTAAAAAAAAAAGAAAAAAATTCTATAAATCCCTGTCCAAAACTCAACGGTAAAGAAGTAATTTCAGGTTTTGGTTTTTTAAGCGGGGAACACACACACAACGGGATGCAACTCTAAGCGACGCTACCCGATGCTACTAATGCTAATCCAAAGTCCAATTTTCCATAAGATTGTATTAGGCCCGTGCACATCTGCCCGATGCCACGCAACACACCCTACTGTACGCTACGCAATCCCCACAGTCCAGATGTTCGTCGGGTAGCATCGAGTATAGTCGAAGATAAAAGAACCAGACACTCATATTTTAATTCAAACTACATGTACTATTGTCGTTATATTAATTACAACATACTTATTTTAATATAAACCAAATTTAACTAACAATTTTTGACTAACAATTTATTTCATGGTTTTGCTCATAAAATTTAACTAACAATTTATTTCATGGTTTTTCTCATTAAGTTACACCATTTTCGTCGGGTAACGTCCGACAGGACACTCATAATTTTTGTAGTTTACTTCAAACTAATTATATGTAATTTTGTTATTATATTAATTACAATATTCATAATTTAATGTAAACCAAATTAAACGAGATCCAAAATTCGTAAGTTTTTACAAAAATTATTTAATTATGATGGTTAGGAAGAAAATTTATCCAAACACCGGAATAAATTTGTTTAAAACAATTAAGTTTAACAAACAATTTATTACATGGTTGTGCTCATAAAATTTAACTAACAATTTATTTCATGGTTTTTCTCATTAAATTATACCATTTTCGTCGGGTAACGTCCGACAGGACACTCGTAATTTTTGTAGTTTACTTCAAACTAATTATATGTAATTTTGTTATTATATTAATTACAATATTCATATTTTAATGTAAACCAAATTAATCGAGATCCAAAATTCGTAAGTTTTTACAAAAATTATTTAATTATGATGGTTAGGAAGAAAATTTATCCAAACACCGGAATAAATTTATTTAAAACAATTAAGTTTAACAAACAATTTATTACATGGTTGTGCTCATAAAATTTAACTAACAATTTATTTCATGGTTTTGCTCAAAATAATGCATTAAGAACAAAAGAGTCGTTGCGATTGTGATACTGATTTGTGATGCACGCTGTGTGACTGTACGTGGCGTGCGCTTGACGTCGCATAGATGTGCACACCCTACCAAAACGTGAAAAGGCGTCGGGTAGCGTCGCATAGCGTTGCATCGGGTAAGTGTGTTCCCCGCCTTAGTCCACTAAATTGCTTATAAACTTCACAATTACGGACTTTAGAAATATCTGGTTTATGCCACCTGACAAACGTTAAATTTACTATAAGAAAACTTATTTACATTGCATTTGCAATGTCCTAATAAAAATTAGATCTATTTCCCTTCCAATTTTCCCTTATGTCATTGCACGTGATTTCAATTTTATTTATAAACTGTTCCCTCGTTTCGATGGGTTTGCTGTACGCTGCAATATTCATAGTTCCCCATACGTACAAATCTAATGGGATCAAATCAGGACCCCTCGCTGGCCCCTGCCACGAGAAGAATGCATCTAATTTTTGTTACCACCTAATAAATATTTTTATTAAAATATGGCATGTACGATGTTCTTGGGTTGCTGCTCTCTTTGGGTTCCATACACGTTTTTCAACCTTGCAAAGGAGATTCCACTAAGAAAAGTTCTAAAATATGTAAAAGGTTGTATATAATTAAAATACTTATAAATTAAGGCAACTTTGGTGAAATACCCGAAAACTTGGATCGAAAATTCATTGCACGAGCCACAATTGAGTATTAACAAAAATGGGTTTTGCCATTTGTTATTTTTTGAGCGGCTACTGAGTATTCAAGCGCGAATTTTTGAACGGAAATATTTTTGATCTTGTGTAAAATTTAATGTAGTTGCAAAATAAAGGTAAGATTTGTTTTCAATACCGTTAAATAATTATTCAGAAATCGTGAGATGCGGTCTGGTGTGATGTAGTTCCAGAAAAACATTTACTTGATCGTGCCAACGTTTCCATCTTTATTGAGATCATCTTCAGGGCCTGGGATTTACAAACATTGTTTACATTTAACAAATACATATAGGATGTGGAAAAAAGATCGCTTGAAAAAAAGGTCCTGAAGATGATCTCAATAAAGATCGTTGGCACAAAAAGAAAATGTTTTTCTGAAACCTACATCACACCAGACCGCATCTCACGTTTTCTGAATAATTTTCGACTAACGGTCACTAATCACCACACATTTCTACACGAGAATACCGTTAAAGTTTAGAAATTACGATTTTATATGACAAAATCTGTTTTTAGACTAAAATAACAAAAATGTTAATACCTCACGAAACAGCCAAAATAGCAACCTCTTTCTGGTGGCACTGAACTACATTTTATTCAATGAATCCACCATGGCAATATTGACGTTTAAACGTGTTACCCCCTGTACAATGGGGCCATTGTTCTAAGAGCCAACAATTTTTTTTAATAAATGGCCTATTCGCCTACGGTTATGCGTATAGAAAAGTGTTTTATCATCGTTTTGTACAAATTCCAAAAGCGAATCTTATCTCATAACATGAAAATAGAAAATACATGACAAACTTTACGCCATTGCGTAAATCCGGTTTAAGCCAACGGACTTGGAATACAAATTACCCAATATATGCTGCCCAAAGTTAGTATAAATTTGTGAATTCCCGTTTTATGGAGAACGTATACTTTTTTCGACATGGTTTACATAATAAGTAATAATAATGATGGTTATTTAACGGCAAAAAGAAATGTATACAAAAAAAGTTAATTGACATTATACAGCATGGTAAATATCGTCTGCTGGAGGTTGAACTACACCAACAAAAATATAAAAATGAAAAGTGTAATTGAAAAAAACAAACTAAAAGGTAAAAAATTTTAAGAATACATGAAGAAAAAAATTAAATTAAATCCAGAGAAAAACATAACAATAATCTATCTATTAAATTACATAATTAGTTTCAAAACGATAAGCCAAAGCTTACTAAGTTCTAAGCAATTCTTTCCATTCAGAAATTCCAGTGGCGGCTCCTAGTGAAGCTGTGATGTGTTATATGTAATATGTCTTAGTTTAGCCTTAATTAATCGAAGAGTCTTATATTTCAGAATTATAAAACTTTGATCTGTTACCTCTGATAAACCTTACCTAAATTAAATCAGTTTCCTTTTGACTGGTCACTCTTTGGCTTTGTTTGCCCCCGGTTCGATACTTCGAACAGTCGATTTGATATTAAGAAACATGAAAGTTGATGTTTAATTTTAGGTAGATTTCTTACATGAATCTAGCGCTCACTAGCGGCCGCGTTTTTGATCGCATTGCAATGGAATTTGCCAGGGAGGTAAAAAAGCCTATAAGGACGGTTAGGATTGTTTTTCAGCCCATCGCAGAGTTATAGGCGATTAAAATAATTTTTTTTGGCCATTTTTGCATTTTCTCCCGCACAACAACCAGCTCGATTCGTTTAACTTCACTCCCTCCTTGCAACGCCCCTCATTATTAGATGCTCACATTTTTGGTATCGATTTTAAGCTGGATTCTTCTTGCAACTTTTAAGCTCGGTTTGGTTCAAACCCAAGCAGTGTTTTAAATGTTTTCATAATTTGGAAAAATCCCATTTTTAATCGGGATTTTTTCTCAAATAAGGTAAAAAAGATATAATTAATTTCTTTTTTATAATAAAATGAAACTTTAGGCGTTTCCTAATTTTTTGTTACAAATATGCCCAAATGTTTTAAAAATAAACAGAGAAATCACGGTAAAAAGCAAAAGTCCTTAATATTGTGTATATAATTAATAAATATGGCGTCGCCATCCCAGGTCCTTTCCCGTTTATCTCTCATTGTTACCAAAAAGTAATAGGGAAGTAATGCGAGAAAATAGTTGATTTAGATGATAAAATAGTAGCTTAAATAAAATTTCAAATGAGATAGTTAACTAGTAAACCCATATTTTATTTTTATTATTTTCTGTGGTTTAGGTAAAAATGGGTCGAATCTAATTTAATTTAACGCCATCAGTTAATAAGAAACAAAAACAATTGGTTAATTTTTGATTCTATTGCAATATATTTTTGATGTTACGTTTTGTATAAAATCAATAATAATATATATCCATGGTTTTCCAATTATTCTATAATTTTTAAAGTATCAAATTTTTAGCACCGCTGGATTGATTCCGCAAAAGAAAGAAATCTACCTCTACTCCTTAATGTCATGAAGGTTTTTCTTGTTCGTTTATGTTTTGTTATAAAAAATTACATTGCAGACCATGATTTTTTCGTGATTGGGCATGTCCTTCTTGTGCTTTTCTGATTTCTGCCTTTAATCTTCTTATTCGATCTTTCGATGTGATAACCTCTACGTTGATGATTAATTTTTTATTCGTTAATGATGGTGACTAAAAACATTTACACTGCAAACTATGACGGAAAAACATTTTGGAAATATACGAAAAATAAGTTCCTTTTTGAAATTAAAGTCTTGAAACTTTTAAATCAAGTTATTTTTTTCAGTTTTTCCTTTTGAAGGAGGAGAAAGTATTGCATTGGACCGAAAAACGATGGGTAAATTTTTCTCTCGTTTGGCACTTTTTTAGGTCTTTTGTGCCTTAAACAAAATCGAAATTTTTTAACACCCCCCCCCCATGAACAACTTAGATCCGCCCTTGAGAAATTCAATTAGCAAGTTTCTGCTGAGCTTCTTGTGCCCTGTATGGGGATATCTAAATTTAGTGGCAATGGGACACACAGCCAAGAAATGGACGGCATCTCCTTCTCCCCGAGGTTACACAAAGCACAGATTGAAACCTTACTTTTTCCAAGGAGTGTGGTTAAGGTAGAATAACGCGCATTTTAACTTGAAAAATCAACTTAACTCAACGGCAGAAAGGTCAGGACTATAGGCATTTAAATTTTATAAATTTAGGGAGTACTATAATTTCTTGTAAGGTAAAAAAAGGTTTGATTGTCTAGCCGAACGGACATACTCCTCCGATAACATTCGTCCATCCTCTGACGGATGTCCATCAAGTGAGCACTCCACTTGTTCCTATTTTGTAAGTTGGTTTCTAACTTCTAAATTGCACGAGTATCTGCCAAATCAATCAGTGCTTGAGCCAAAAAAAAAAAAAAAAAAAAAATTGGTAACATCCAAATCGATCCAATACGAGAAAGGCGGTGCTGGGAAATTTAGAATTTTAATGCACTATCTAACATGATTTTTCCTATATAACATTATTAATTATTATATAACATTATTAAATTATACAGATAGAAATGTCCGTGGAAAAGATTGTTTTAACTCGGAAGATTTTTCGTCCTTTTAATCTTTGTAATGCGTATAATGGAGTGTGCTGTGAAGCAGGGCGAAACATCCCGGTCCCTACAAATCTTGGCAAATCTCTGGAAAGGAACCAAGAGATAGACCAGCAAATCTCCGGTTTCTCGAGCGTGGACATATTAATTTGTTCGCAGGCGGTTTTAGCCGTTTCTCTGTGACCGTGAAGGGCGGGGACGGTGGGCGAAGGGTGTGAGGGCGGCGCGGGCGGTACGTGTGAGGAGTGCTTTATCCGTGGAATGGGCTCTCTTTTCTTGTGAAAATTTGCAGCCGTCCCACTTTTTCTCTATCCTCGGGTGGTGAAAGTTTCCTTTTTCAATTGTCGGCGCTCAACCCTCCGAGGCAGATCTCTCCTCCAAAGAGAAAAACATTTGGATTAAAGTGTTTCTTTTTCTTAGAGGGAGGAAAGAAGATTGAAATATAATTTACATAATTTCAAAGTGATTGAAAGAGCATTATTGAGAAATGTACTACTATAAAACTATGGCACATACTAAATCAATCATAGCAATTATTGCGATGAAATATTAAAGCTTAATTAATCATTAAAAAAAATCTAACGCTCCAGACAGACACACACTATGTAAAACAAACGAACACAATAATAAAAAAATATTTATAAATAAACTATTACGTATAATAATGAAATTGAATTTTAGTTGGTCTTATTAACAATAGTAATTTATAAAAAAATTTATAATTTTTACGTTGTATGTTGAGATGGTGAGTGTACCGCGCGACCGATGTCACGATAGCACAAATGGTTATAGCAGCGGCATATTGAGCAGGTCGTGGGTTCGAGTCCCGCTCGTGGCACTAATTTTTCACCTCATCCACAATTTACATACGAATTATTAACCAATTTAAATAATTACATATAATTAAGAATAGTAAGTGCGATTATGATATATCTGCATAATAAATAAATGAATAAATATTTGAAGTTTGGTTGTTGTCTTTTATATATATTTAAGAAAGCAAAATTAAAACTTAACTTATTACAACATTTAACAAATTAAGGCTACTTACAGATAGTCAAATTGAATGTGTATTTACCTGCAAAACAATAAAAATTAATATCCAATCATCCACATATAGATACATAATACAGAAAGATGTTTTATGTTCAATCTATTTAATAAATATTATGTAACATAAATATATATAGACAGATAAGAAGAGAGATAAAAATGATTAGATTAATAGGTAGGTATAAATATAAAAGATTGAAAAGAATGAATGAATGAATATCGTTTTATTTACAAAATCTTGTAAATTTAGGTCCCGAACGACCCCTCTTACTGTTAATGAGAGGGAGAGAGAGAGAGAGAGAGCGAGAGAGAGAGAGAGCGAGAGAGAGAGAGTGAGAGAGAGAGTGTGAGAGAGAGTGAGAGAGAGTGAGAGTGAGAGAGAGAGAGTGTGAGAGAGAGTGTGAGAGAGAGTGTGAGAGAGAGAGAGTGTGAGAGAGAGAGTGTGAGAGAGAGAGTGAGAGAGTGAGAGAGAGAGAGGAAGGAGAGAGAGAGAGTGTGAGAGTGAGAGAGTGAGAGAGAGAGAGGAAGGGNAGAGAGAGAGAGAGAGAGAGAGAGAGAGAGAGAGAGAGAGAGAGAGAGAGAGAGAGAGAGAGAGAGAGAGAGAGAAGAGATCAATGAAATCGGCAGAGGTTAAAAATTTTCAAGTTTTTCAAAAGAGATTTAAAATTTATCTTAAATATTAAAGTTCAGTAATTATAAACTTGTTTATGATGAGACATTTTGTAAATGTGATATTCATAATAATTCCTGTAATTATCGTGCTTTGCAATTCACTTTGATCGTACAAATAAATTAAAATGTAAAGTTTCTGCTATTAGTTATTTTTTAATGTGAGTGAGTTTTGCGGCAGAGTAAAACATACAACCAGAGTCTGAAAGAAACGTTTTTATTAGCCATTAATATTTTGGCTATTTAAAAAAATAATAATATACACTATGTCATTGTAGTCAATTACTCTAACGTAGCCCCCTGTGCACGGTCGTTGTAAAAAATATCATTATTGTTTTTGCTTTAAGCATGCGCTCGTATAATTATATTGACTTGAGAGGGGTCAATGAAAATCACTGCATTTCGCAAAACTACCTCAACATCACGGACAAAAACAAAAGGAATAATTAAATAAAAAAGAAGTGGATGACAATTATAAAATTCCAATGCGTTACCACAAAACTCCTACAATGGCACTATGTCGTGTATTTGGATGTTACAGGTGTACTGAAGTGTTATTTACATATGTGTTATTTATATATATTATGCAGGGTGGGCGACCAAGACCCGAGAGGTTAATTCCCTGGGTAGACTCGTACCCATATGTGTTATTTACTGTGTGGTAGGTTTTTAGTAAGTTTGTGCAGTATTTTTCACATTTGTATACGATTGATGGTTCTCGTTTGGGAGTTTTGCTTGTCAAATTTTGGAGCGTTTTGAGATTTTGCTATTTTTGTTGGACTTTCACTCCGAAGGGTTATCAATCCCTGAGGTGGTCATCTTAACCTCAGGGGAGGACACCTACCTCGTTATGCAGCTGGGTAGCTAGTATCCCCTCATGAGCTAGATGCTCAGGGGATCGTCGTTTCCGAGCCGACGGAGTTAGGCTACAGGGGCTTTCCAAATCATTTCAGCCCCCAAAGCAAGCAAAATATAATCTATCCTAAAACTAATCGCACATATAAATGGGATATAATACATTCACACATATGTACAGTTCGGTTCCCGATTACTCATCGTCAACAAGACAAGAGGATCTTCAACGTCCGCACCTGGCTCATGGCCTTATCGGACGTTTTGATTCTCAAGATGAGAGCTGACGCACCTCTGCATACGACGGAAAAGTGTTACCGCCGCAGCATTGGTGTAGTGGTATCCCGGCCCCTAAGGGTCGGTAGCCACGCTCTCCGCTTGTCCACTCCTAAGGAGCTAACGGGCCGAAATTCATCAGCCCCCCCCTCGTCACACATATGTACACCGCATAATTGATATTCCTCCATCGACCTACAGACTAAGGAAGCTAAACTAAATTAGGGTCGATGGAGTACTTCATAATTATTCCGCCATCGAATTAAACATACACACTATATTTCACCATCAGAATCTCAACACTCACTGTATTAAATACTTGGACAAAGCTCGGAACTACAAAAACACAAAAATGGTATATTTACAATAAAAAACCCGCCTCCTCTAAAAAGCGGAAAAGAGGAGACAGAAACTAGTTACAGTGCCGAAAACCATTCGTAAATCGGGTGAAATGCCTACTCGCTCTCTGTAAGGAGTTAAGGCATGATAAACAGCTATTATATGGCCCACATCGCACAACCTTTCACTGCGCGGCCTTTGGCCCAGGTTCAAGTGCCCGTGAGTTATGTTTGTTGCTTTACGGTTTATTATGATGAACTGATCGTTAATATAGTTTTTATTAGTTTATTTTCCATAAAAGTTGAAGTTCAAAAACAAATCTATGTGCGAGCTGAAAATCTCTAATGGCAGTGTTGTTATTTGTAAATGGGTCTTTTCGGAGATATTTATACACCCATATTTTTCAATTAAGTCTTAATTTGTAATCGGATTTTATTATTATTACGGTGGCATTGCTAGTAAACTTTCTCGTGGGTCGTGTCTCTTAAGATTATTTTCTGTTAAAAACACATTATTATTGTTTATTAGGTTAAAATGTTAGCGCTGTTTCTGCTTCTGTTTTGGTTAGGTTTTGTTCGGTGATTAGATTGTTGGTGTTGGTTAGGATGAAGACTGCTGAAGATGCTGAACCTATACTGATTCTGGCATGTTCCTCAGTGTTTTCATAGTTTTTCACTGAATATGGCGTTAATCCGCAACGCACACGAATAAAATTGAAACCAGCGAGAATAGACGGATCCAGTAAAGTATCAGTGACCTGGTCAACATTGGAACTGTTTCGTATTTGTTGAATCCACATTGGCTGTTTACAAGTTTTTTACGTCATGCTATATGGGAGTTGGTTTCACTTAGTTCTATCAGCGTTCCCAGTTTTTTTGTTTTTGTTTCAGATATTGTAATGTGATTTGCAAGTTGATTGAGTTTACTTTATTGTTTACTAAGAACGGAGTTATTGACATGTCCAATACACAAGATACCTTAAGAACTCTTTCTCATTATCACTGTCACTGCCTTTCTGGCAAAAAGATTCAGATTTGTAAACAAAGGATTTTATTGAGCTAATAAATTTATTCAGACGAACTTCAACAATCTCCCCCCCCCATTGTCCGACCGTATTTTTACAGTGTCGCCCCCGGAATTCGAAAACGTTTGAAAAGACTTCCCTGACGAAAGGGCTGATAATGTTTTGTCTGTAAATACTCTGACCGCCGGCGGGACGTACGAAGCCCGAAACAGATGGTCCAACTTCTGAGTACCACCCCCGGCCAGAATCGCTTCGAACCCTAAAGCTTCCTCGACAAATCCGCTATGTAATCAACTTGCCTCGCCTTACAAACCCTTATTCCCTGTTGACAAGTCCTTTTCCGCTGTACAAGCTTGTATACTGTGGGAACCCTCGTTTTCAACATGAGCGAATGGCATTAGGGTTATTATTTTCCGGATGTAGAAACGTCGACAGGATCGTCGCGTTTGAACGAAAGCCCTTTGATTATTGTGACCAAATTGGTTCAATCTCGTATTTGTTTGCGCAGAAAACGTTTTCCGTATAAAGATTGAGAAAATTTGTAAAAGCCTCCACAAAGCAAACATTTCTAACTCGTAGAAATCTCTTCAAGTTTTTCCCTCAAGTAAGTCCTTTGTCATTTAGAATAATGATGTTTTAAACTTAGAACAACAAGGTTTTTGACCGTCGGACACATTCTTATAATGACAGGAAGTAGAAAATCTTTTATAAAATTTACCTACAACGTAAATTTATTCTTAAAACCCTTTTAGTTAATATTCAGCTCACGTGCTAACTTAAAGAGAATGGACCTGAATAAACGAGAAGGAATGGGAGGAGAGTTCACCGTGCAATTTTAAAGAAAGTCATTTAATCAGCAGCAGTTAATTAGTTATATACTCTAAACTAATAATGTATATTTAAAAAATCTTCTAGTTATTGCGCTACTTTTATTTTTAAGCTTCCTAGAAAAAAACTGAAATTAATTTTTTAATCATCCATAAAGACCTATCAAAATACCGTAGTTCACTAGTCAATTTGATTTTCTCATTCTAGTTATCACTTATGCACGTTAAATTTTATATTCGGAATATTCGGTTTATTGCAGATAAAGTTATGAATTATCAATCAATTAATTAAGGTTTTAAGTTGAGATAAAAAAGTCAATGGCACGAGCGGGATTCGAACCCACGACCTTCGGCTTGATACGCCGCTACTCTACCACTTGAGCTATCGTGACTTCGATCCCCACGGGCACTAGCTTCCCATCTCAACCACAGAATCAAATAGATTACACGACATGTGAAAAATGAGGCATGAAAAATGGCAAAAAGGAGGGAAAATTCAAAAAGGTGTGGTTGAGATGGGCCCGAGGGGATGGGCACTCTCAACACGACACACAAGGATGGCACAATTACACAGAAGACAAACACTTTGAGCCCTGAAGATGATCTCAATAAAAGATCGAAACGTTGGCACGATAAAGAAAATGTTTTTCTGAAACCTACATCACTCCCGACCGCATCTCACGATATCTGAATAACTATAGATTAACGGTCACTAATCTCTACACGTTAAATTTTAAACGGAAAACAATTCAGTTTATTCATTCTTTTTATCTTCTTCATTAGTAAGATATTGCATTCTGTTTCTTAAAGTCAAAAGAACAATTCATTTCCAAGTTATCGAATATAAAACTACGAAAACAACAAAAATACCATTTTTATCAGTTTACCGTCGAAAAACATCATGCAGAACGACACAGAATGCGGGATGATATTGATTTTAAACAGCGGATTAGGACACGTTTGGAGGCAGAGAGAAGACACTGAGAAATGAGAAGGGGGGGCTGTGAAATTGTGAGGGTTGGATCGTTCTGGGAATACAGGATACATCCCCCGTGGGCACGACAACGAACCGATCTCACTGTCCGGGCACTTCCGTTTCAATCCTTCTCACGTGTTTGAGCTTTGCAAAAAAGGCGAAAGTATGACGAAAAAGGATGGCATTAGGTAAATCAGCTGTTTGATTGGATTATTTAAATGTATCACTGTGTTTAGTGGTGTAAGAAAAGATTGTTTTAATTAAAGACCTTAACGGCCCGTTGCACTAGTCACGGTTTAAAACGGGGAACACACTTACCCGATGCAACGCTACGCGACGTTACTCGATGCTACCCGACGCGTTGTCACGTTTTGGTAGAGTGTGCACATCTATGCGATGTCAAGCGCACGCCACGTACAGTCACACAGCTTGTATCACAAATCAGAGTCACAATCGCAACGCCTCTTTTGTTCTTAATGCACTATTTTGAGCAAAACCTCGTAATAAATAGTTAGTTAAATTTTATGAACACAACCATCTAATAAATTATTTGTTAATCTTAACTGTTTTAAATAAAGTTATTCCGGTGTTTGGATAAATTTTCTGCCTATCCAACATAATTAAATAATTTTTATAAAAACTTAAAAATTTTTGATCTCGTTTAATTTGGTTTACATTGAAATAGGAATGTTGTAATTAATATAATGACAAAATTATATATACTTAGTTTGAAATAAACTACAAAAAATATGAGTGCCCTGTTCTGATGTTACTCGACGAAAATAGCGTAATTTTATGAGCAAAACCATGAAAAAAATTGTTAGTTAAATTGCATGAGCACAACTGTGTAATAAATTGTTAGATAAATGCATTATATAAAAAAATGATATTCTGGTGTTTTGACCAATTTTCTACCAAAACATTAAAATTAATTTTTTTAAATAAAAACAAATTAATTTTTGATCTCAGTTATTGGTTTACATTAAATTAAGTATGTTGTAATTAACATAACAATAATAATACATATAGTTTGAAATATAAATATGAGTGTCCGGTTCTTTTGTCTTCGACTGTACTCGATGCTACTCGACGAAAATCTGGACAGTGGGGATCTTGGTAAAATCGCGTAGCGTAGGGTAGGGTAGCGTTGCGTGGCATCGGGCAGATGTGCACGGGGGCAGTACAATGTAATGGAAAATTGGAATTTGGATTGGCGTCGGGTAGCTTTACATCGGGTTGAGTTCCCCGCTTAAACCGTGTTCACTAGACCGTCGTTCATAATTCGAACCAAATTCAGAGAAGAGAGGGTTGCACCATCCATAAGGGACTACCGTTCAACTGATCCTAGTTCAACCACTACTTTGTAGAACTGATTGTGCTTTCTTTGTACGGTTATAGATATTGAAAATTTTAGACCACATTTTTATTAACATTGTGAATCTATCTAAGATCCATTATTGTCTCATTCGTGAAAATGGACTTGTTTGGTACTATACATCCTTCCTTTGTATAACTACCAATACAAGCAAACCATGGCCGTCTGTTATCCATCTACATTTATTTGTAAAAAATCAGATTACCAACCTATGTATCTATTTATTATCCAGATGAAGTTTCGTTTACTAATGAACATGTTTTTGTTAAGACACCTACGCATTTAACATTTGTTGTTCAGATATAGTTCAACTAGTTTTTTATGTCTTTGTTCTTGTAAAATAGTTAATAAATAAAAATAAGCCTCAAGTGGATTAGAAGTCGATGTTAAAATTATTAGAATTTTACCGTATTATTTAACTTTTAAAAATTACCTGATTTGGTATTAATGCAAAATCAAGACGTTTACCTTTTGCCTAGGAATACTAGGCAATGCTATATAGTGTCTTCACATTTAACGAAACTGTAATGAAAAAAATTACTAAAACTTATAGAATATTATCATAAGCATTAATTCCTTTGGCACTATCGACTTATGTCATATACATATAAAATAAACACAGATTAGAGAGAAAATGCTTTAGTTTTGTTGTAAAAAAAAAAAAAAAAAAAAAAAATACCGGGTTCACTATTGCAAGAGAAAGCCATTGGTACAAAATATATGACTTTATGAACTTCTCGTTCTAATGATGACACGATTGATGAGTGAGATAAAATGCATTGAGTTCTAGCGCAAAAGAAACTCAAATTATTGTACTTTATATTACCGATTAGAAAAACAAAATTAAGACAATCAGAACGATGTATAAGAAAGAACAGTGGTTTTAAAATCAAAAATTAATAAATCTTTATTGAAACGTATGAAAAAAATAACATCAACACACCTTTAACAACATACAGGTTTTAGCATTATTAAATGGATGTCGTTCAACTCTGTTCTCGGTTTAACCAACGCTCGACGGCCGTTCAAATTTGAACCAGGACCATCTTTTGAAAGTAGTTCAAAACAACTTCCAAAACGGCAATTTTTGAGTTGAACTCGGTTCAGTACTGAGTTGAGCTAAAACCAAGTTGGTGCAAATTACAAGTTCAAACTTGTTTGGTGCTTTTTGACGAAGGATTCTGATAATTATACATTTTGTCAGCATTAAATTAGCATCTCATATTCTTTTGTGAGGATTTTCTCAAGATTTCGAATGCACAGTTTTATTACTAAACTTACAAAGCCATTTAAAACACCATAAAATACATAAGCTTTGATATTTATGTATACTCTTATAATAAGTGGAAAAGCGTTTAAGCTATTGTTAATCCTGTATAGTGTATATTCGCTCATGAAACTGGACACTATTTAAGTTAAAAACAGCTGAACAGGGGGAACGGGAAGCACCACACAATCGATACAAATGAATAAAATATTTTGGCTATATGTGTCTATGATATATAATAAATTGAAGAATAAAAAATTAATGTATAGATCCTATTTTCTTTCTATTTTATTTGTTTATTAATTTTTTTAATGGACATTTATGTAATGGTTTTTAGCTGACGAGGACTGCTATACTGGAAAAATTTGTGGACTTGGTGACTTTTTTCCTAGCAACAATACGCCCTTCTACTGGAAAATTTTATTTTCCATGTTTGTATTACAAACACATGTTATTTTATTATTATTTCTTTATTTAAACATTATTTAAATATCAACATATTAAATCCTTATAGTATTCATAGGAAAGCAAAGAAAAACCTTGGAAGACCTACTTTTATGAATAAGCAGATCCACGAAACTCTCATTTCAGTATTACATTCATTAATTTAAGGAAATGAATGTTTATAATATCGTATTTTATAATACATTCTCGTGGCCACTATTTTCTGGCTGAGCGGTCCTCATCATGAGTCTAATTTGCTCGTTTCCTTGATGTTTTGAGTAGTGCTGTAGTAAAAAAACGAAATTTTGTTATTCTGCGGTGGGTAGCCTTCGTGCAATCTCTATTCAATTAAGATGAGGCTGAGTGGCAGATGCTTTTTATGTTTGCTTCTATCCTAGAATAAACCAACTTAAAAAACAAATGTCATCGTTCCATTTTTAAAAGAATTACCAAGTTGATGGATCTTTTTCTAGTTTTTTAAAAATTTTACTGTGAGCCATTTATGAATTTCATTCGCGATGCCTTCTTAGCTAGGCAGTACACTTACACATCGCCTTCTAGTCGTTTGTTGGGGATGGATTGAATTATGGATACTCAGGTACACTTGTTCTGGAATAAACCTACAAGACAATCAGAAATAGTTATACGTCATCGAGCCACTATATTTCCTGGTCCGAATGACTAAATAACTTCTTTCAATTAATTAATCTTTATGATGGTATTGATTGAAATGGCAAAAAGGAGGGAAAATTCGAAAGGTAGGTTGAAGTGGGAAGTTGGTGATCGAGTGGATCGAAGTCACAATAGCTCAAGTGGTAGAGTAGCGGCGTATTGAGCCGAATGTCGTGGGTTCGAATCCCGCTCGTGACGCTAACTTTTTCATTTCAACCAATACCTTACATAAGATTAATTAATTGTTATAAATGTTATTATGAAAATTCTGCTTTTTAAAACTTCTAATTTAAAACAAATCGATATTCTAAAAATTAATTATTACCATCCTGTCATATAATAAAGGACGTTCTTTGGAATTAAGTTTGTTCCTTACTGACTCAATTGAAATCTCTCTAATTTCCCAATTTTGCTATTAAATTTTGGTAACAGTAATTTGTCTTTGTCGAGTGAAGGAATCAGTATTAAAAACGAAATAAGCAATTATCGTTATTTTTAATGGGTATGGATCAATGATAGCCATCTTAGAGTTGTTTGGCCGAACAAGAATGGGAAAAATTATCTTTCCCTCGGGGATCAAAGCCGAAGAAGGAATTCATAAAATCACCCCAGGCATAAAATTATTATCAGGAGTGGTTTAATGCTTTTTTCCTCGGATTTATGGGTCTTTCCCCTCACGAAAACGGAGAAAATCAATAGACAACACACTAATTAACCGTTTCAGAAAGGGTTGGTCAAAAGATGAGCCATCCCGGGATAAAACCAAACGGAAAAGGGTTCGGGTCTATGGGTAGCAATTAAGTTTGGGGAAAGAGAGTGCGTGAGTTGGTTCGGCAAACGGTCTATCTTGTTAGGCAGTTAGCCGCCGGTGTGAACACCCTTTGCCGCCCCCGGAGGCAGCAGTGGGATTTCGTTCACGGCGTTAATTTCCCCAAGAAAGAATGTGCCGTGCTGAGATTCCCACAACGCCGGCCGCCCCTTCGTGAATTGATGAAGACAACTGTTCCCATCATCGGATATTAAGTGTCATTTTTAATACGATGGGATGTACAGATATTACATTTGGCGCCTTCCTCTATTATCCTGAATTGTTATCTTTTTTTCTCTCCACTGTATTACATTTCTTCCGCCCCTTCTGGGTTTCCTTAATTCAATCTTATAATGAGATACTACTCTGTTTACAACCTTCAAGAATATTTCATCTTTAACGTTTATATTTCTTATTTTTTTATTAAATAATTGTTTTTCAAATATACGAGAGCAAAGTTTACTCTTTCTCACATATCTTTTGATGTACAATGAAGTTGTAGATGTATCATTCGGTATGTTTAATATATTGAGTCCCCCGTTCTGTTCTTATAGCACACCGGTGATTCCTAGTTCATCAAGGAACTTGTCAGTGGGTCTGGTTTCATTGGTAAATTTTTTCCACGCTTACGTTGGGCCTTCTGTGACATAGGAACCCACACTATCAATGAGTACCTCAGACAGAAGGACGAAAGGAAAATGAAGGAACAATGGAATTCACTCATTGGACACAAATAATCCAAGAACCTCTTAACAAATTTCGGAATAAAAGAAGTTACAGAATGTGTCAAAGGGTGCAACAATAAAGTGCGAATACTAACAGGATTCTTAACTGGATTCTAGAAACTAAATGGACTTCTGAAGAAGATTGGTATAACCTAACACGGCAAGTGAAGATTTTGCAAAGAACCGGAGGAAACACCAACACACCTACTAACAAACTGCGGTGATACACTTGCCCGCAGGAGGAAGTGCTTTGGGATGTACAATGTGATCGTAGAAGAGATTTAACCATTGAAAGCAAGCCTATTAATCAAGCTCTTTGACGGAATAGTACTTACCGGTGTGCTGTAGGCACAGAACGGGGGATTCAATAGCTCTTAAAGAGGGCGGTATATTACACCCCGACTATTACATCTACATCTACATTTACTTCCACTAATTTCGTGGTCCGCTTGACCAATTAATATATTACAATTAATTAAGGTTTTTAGTTGAGATAAAACGTCAATGGCACGAGCGGGATTCGAACCCACGATCTTCGGCTAGTTACGCCGCTGCTCTACCACTTGAGCTATTGCCATTTCATTTGTCACCGAGATTGATTGAGTGATTCTTTACATGCAAATGCTTTAATGGCTGCTTGACTATCTGATCTTATGAGGATTTTTTGTCAGTGTAACCGCTTTTAAGATTTTCCAGGGCACAAGCATTGATGGCATGAATTCTGCTTGAAAGACCGAAGTGTAATTCCCTAATGAGTTTGATTTCTCATGTTTTGGGCTTGTTCAGAAAACGCTTGATCCGGTTCCGTCATTTGTTTTGGAGTCATCTGTGTACCATATCATTGTATCTGATGCTCTCCTGTGTTCTTCCTCTCCTTTGTAGTCCGTTGAGACTTTATAGGAAGTTGGGAAGATTGTTTCCGGGATCATGTAGTCAATCCCCATTTATAATAATGGGGGTCTGATTTTGTTGATTATGGTTGTACGCCCGAATTGTATAGTTCCTTTCCAATTTAATTGTTTCTGGAGCCTAAGTGAGCTTTTCCTAGCCTCTCCTTGTATGAATATTACCAGTGGGGGTAGGTTTAGCTAAGTTTCTAATGCGTTTGTAGGGGTTGTTCTCATCGCCCCTGAAATACATAGATTTGCTAGTCTTTGTATGCTGCCTAATGTTTGGTTAGCTATTTTTTGTTGAGCTTTGTTCCACCAGATTAGTGTACCATTTCTTTACCAAACATAGTCTTAATTTAATTATAAGAGGGAAAGAGGAAAGAAACAGTACAAACAATACATTTTGATTTTTATGGTTTGTATATAGAACCTTCAATGGTTTCGACCGTAGTGTTAAAGAACATATTACGTTATACTAAACGAGTCAATTTGGTTCTCCCGTCACGTCTCACCTGAATGGAAGGCAAACAAGACATTAGATCAGTTGACGTTTCAATATAAAAAATACTTTCATTTTTGGCCTTTGTGTTGTAATTGAGATACAGTCACAGAGCAATGCTCGACTGAAGAAGTCGTTAAGGGTGGTGTTTGGTAGAAAAGAAGAAATATTTTGCGCTCTCGACGATATATCACCTTGCGACTTTTATAGGGCAGAGGCGCTATGAATCGATCGGCAACCCCGAGAATAGCCACCGTTCTTCCCAGAGGTAAATAAAAAATGTGAATCGGATCAAGAAGGGGGCTTATACGAGCTTGCTGATTGAAAAGGAAAGCGATGATGGCCCATGCATAATTCAAAAAGGCCGTAAAACTATAAGAAGGGCGTATAAGTGTAACTCAGTACGTGCTCATTTGCCCTCCCTCTCGTCCTAATCTGATTAAACCTTGACTCAAATGTTTCACGAACCGTTGAAAATTGTTGTTTTTCCATTTACCGAGCGCTTTAATAGACAATAGGCGAGACCGTGGAGTTTTAGTGCTGCCATAATCTGTCACTGTCGTTATCAATTTTTTCTTCGGAATGTATTTTGACTCATAACCAAGAAAAACACCCTACGTCATTTTTCACTTAATACTTTTTTTAGTTTAATTAAAAAGAAAACTGAAAAGTGAATTAAAGAATATTGTCATGGCAGAACGCGACAATGATAGATGTGCTTATTTTTACGATAATAGCGAAGGAAAGAATATTCTGCCTTGGGTGTTATATTCTACCGTTTAAAAACTCTTGCTTTGTAATTTATTCTTTTGTTATAAATAAAGTATTATCAAATAATACAATTCGCCAATTGAAATATAAAGAATTATAGACAAATAGCTTGATGGAAAGGTAAAGAGAGGGAGAGGGAGAGAGGGGAGAGAGAGAGAGAGAGAGAGAGAGAGAGAGAGAGAAAGAGAGAGAGAGAGACAGACAGGCAGACAGACAGACAGTCAGAAACACAGTCAGACAAAGTGAAAGAGAGAAAGAGAGTGGGATATAAGCGACGATAAATGATTGAGAAGTTGGTGAAAGAGAAAAAATGCAGAATTACTAACTTTTAGACACGGGTTTTGTGACTAAAAAAGATTAAGAATCAAACAAATCCCTAGAGAAATGGTGATAATAATAACTAATTAAGGCATCATAAACGAGAAAATACGCATCATCTATCGACCCACAATTTAATATGAAATAATAACTTATCCAAGAAAAAGTGAAGTGTGGAAGAAATTAAAGCGAGAGAGATAGACAAAAAAAACGAGAGAAATGGGGATGTAAGTGACGATAAAAAAAAGATAGAAATGTCGGTTAAAGAGAATATTTATCTTTACCTTACAGTGATGAGCGCCGTGTCAACGCCTAAACCGATGCGGCCCCTTGAGAGTTTATTTACATTTAACAAAAATATTTTTTAACTTACATAATTAAATTATATATTTTATACTAATTTAGTATAATTAATGTTAATAAACAAGTACTTTTCTAAATTGTCTTCCGTGAAATAACGTCACATAAAATATGTGAGAATATTGAATATTTAAACAAGACTAAGAAGGGGTTTTAAATTCTTTTGTCGGTATTTCTACAATTTTCCCTTCCCGTTGTTGCGGCCTGTTTCAGTTTTCTTCCAATTAAACCAACTTTTCTTCAACTTATTTTTTTTACAGATTTTTTGATGCTTCCCGAAAAACTAAAAAACAACAACAACTAAATGTGATTTTACGTAAAAATTCTTTTTATGTGCGATATTGTTCAATTGTGCAATTTTATCCGATATCCATCAAATATGCAAATATAGGCTCCATAAAATGTAACCTACAGCTTCCTAGATACCTGATTCGGATAGATAATTGATTTCCTCGGTCGTATGTGATGGCAAAGAACAAGTGTTAATAATAAATGATTAAGGCATCATAAAAGAGATAGATAGAGTTAAAGAGATAGATAGATAGATAGATAGAGATAGATAGATAGATAGATAGATAGATAGATAGATAGATAGATAGATAGATAGATAGATAGATAGATAGATAGATAGATAGAGAGAGAGAGAGATAGATAGATAGATAGATAGATAGATAGATAGATAGATAGATAGATAGATAGATAGATAGAGAGAGAGAGAGAGAGAGAGAGAGAGAGAGAGAGAGAGAGAGAGAAAGAGATAGAGATAGATATATAGGTAGATAAATAGATAGATAGATAGAGAGAGAGAGAGAGAGAGAGAGAGAGAGAGAGAGAGAGAGAGAGTGAGAGAGAGTGAGAGGGCAGAATTCAAAAAGAAAAATTAAAGAGACGGGAGATAAGACACTAGATTGCCCTAATACGAGTGAAGAAATGACAAAAAACCACACTTTTTGTCAATAAAACCAAAACAAATAGCAAAATAATCATATAAAGGTAGAAAAAGAAATCTTGAAAGAAAGAGCGAGCGAGAGACGGTGTGTGAGTGTGTGTGTGTGTGTGTGTGTGTGTGTGAGAGAGAGAGAGAGTGAGAGAGAGAGAGAGAGAGAGAGTGAGAGAGAGAGACAGTGAGAGAGAGAGACAGTGAGAGAGAGAGAGAGAAATACCAACGTGTGCTTTTTGTCCTGAGAAGTAATATTTCCTTTCCTTACATGCCGATTTCACTGTGATTGATTGATCAAATTTGTTCTCTGTTGTTTCAATTAATTTACTATATCAGGCTCAATTTATTAACGAGTTAGCAACTTATATTGCAAAGCGAATTTGTGAAATGATCGATTTTTGAATTAAACACAGTCATTAGATGCGAAGGAAATGTTTTGTATATAAAGAAAAAACTTAAGTAAAACATTCCACCCCAAATAATTTAGTTTATAAGCTCAACAATGATAAAGTAGGTAGGGAAGCTTATTTGTCTCTATTTATTGTATATTTGCATAGGGGAGGGCGCCCCCTACTACTATAGATTAGCCGTACCAGCTCCCATTTGTTAAAAGCCGTTAATCCTCACCCCTTCCCCGAAACCGCAGGGGCATATCTCACACTTTCAATTAATATTCAACCCCTTGCTTAATGGGATCGGACAATTAGACTCGGAGGGGAATTGGTCGAGTCCGAAGGGCCAGGGCAATTTGTGGGGCGCGGTGTGGAGATGGGCGCTACCGAACGAACCTCTTTTATCCCTGTAAGACTTACGCCTCTTGGGCACGTCTCTCATTTAATCCAGGCCCAGGAAAAAATCCAGCCAAAAAGGTAGGAAAAACTGAAAATGGTTATACATCCACTAACAGAATGCAAATTTAACAAGGTTGTGCATGTAAAACTGTGTAGGAACCGGTATAACTAATAATACAAGGAGATGATATATTTGATTTTAGCCAGTTGACACGTAGTGCAGTAAACCTGGACATTACTCACGTTTAGTGCAGGTGTTTTATATAGACGTCAAATCGATAAGTGTGTAAAAATATAGGGAGTGGTTGAAGAAGATAAAAACCGCAGCACATACAGGTTTCTGTGAAAGGCCTAATGAGGAAAACTTTTCCACTCACAAGCAAAAAAAAAAAAAAAATCCAATACTTGTAACTGAGCAGTCGCTATCATGGCAATGGAGGCTAAAAAACCTGAAGCTTGATAATGAGCACATATGAAAAGAAATAAAATAGAACTAATGATGTAATGTTGTAAATAGGTAGATACATAGAGAAAGGTAGAGTGAGATCGGTAGATAGATAGATATATATAGAGAGATCCAGACCTCTAGGAAGAGAGACGAGATAACAAGATAGTAGATAGAAGAGAGAGAGAGAGAGAGAGAGAGAGAGAGAGAGAGAGAGAGAGATACAGAGTATGAATGAATCAGTACAGTTTTATTTGAAAAATCTCGCAAATTTAGGTTCCAAACGACGTGTCTAACAATAAAGAAGGGGGAGAGGGAGAGAAAGAGATAACGAGAGAGAGGGAAAGAGAGATTCACACATATATTTTCAATTATATAAGAAATTAACTTTTAATAACTCTAATAACGTAGTCTCTGTATCTGCCCTATGTGATATCTACCTACAATTTATACGTTTTCCTGCAATGTTAAAATTCTCATTGCCGATTATATATTACTTCATATTAAAATGAGCGTGTCAGTTACGTGTTATTACTTTAATAAGTTTTTCACTTTTTATAAATATTTTAAATCCTTATCCTATAATTTATGATATATTTACATTGAGAGTAAAAAAAAAATGACAACCCCCAATATTTTTACTTCCTTCATAGACAATCTCACAATGAAAATTAGATTTTAAACGGTTAGAAGTAAATAAGATATAGACAGGCGCCTACTTGGTTTTACAATTTTACGTTATTTGTTTTGGTGCAAAACACCTTTCTAACGCATCGGAAGTTACATTATTTATGTTTTAATTTTAAGTCACTAAATTTTCGGCTAATAACATTAGGTTATTAATCAAATATTGTTGGAAGAGGGGAGCTATCATGCTTATGAGGCCAGGTTGCTTAATGTTTTCAAGTCAACCATCCGAAAAGTCTTACCTCGCTAGCAAGAAGACAGGGTCCATGTCGCCATTGTTCTACATCTCAGATAGCAAGATAGATATTTAGGTAGAGATAGATAGATAGAGATGGAAAGAGAGAGAGCGCGAGAGAAAGAGAGAGAAAGAAAGAGAGAGAGAAAGAGAGAGAGAGAGAGAGAGAGAGAGAGAGAGAGAGAGAGAGTGAGGGTGAGAGGATGAGAGAGAGAAGGAGAGAGAGAATGAGAGAGCTTTGCGGAAGACAGAGAAAAGATTTAATATATACATATACGTATTTGTAAATTTATAAATATTGTAAATATTTAAATATATAATTATGTATTTATGGATGGGTAGATTTGCTACAGTATCTAAAATTTATTTGATATTTCTATTTGCTTGAGGTTATTTGTGTTGTATTAAAATACTTGAATACTTTGAAAATCCAGGAATAGAATAAGTTGCTTATCGTTAGATTATCAATTGCCAAATTCTTCAGGCATTTCTTCTTTGTGTTGTACCCTCCAAACTTTTGAAGCGATGTTTTAGTATCTCTACAGAGGATTATTTTGATCTAAATAAATTGATATTTTTTATTTTGAATTTAAATTGATACAAATAAATACCATATTAAACATATTTCTTGTATGGATTTCAGTGAATGTAGTGAAAACTCTAGATAAGATGCAAACATATTCTAACTTTTAAAAAAAATAGTCACAAAAAATCTTTTGGCTGTTTTACATATCAGAAAGTTTAGAAAACCTAATAATATCATGTTGTTTTATCGGATTGTTGGTGAATTACGTCTCCCCCCACCCTAGGAAAGCAAGACGTTCCGCATTTCCACAAGCTTTCGGCAGTTCATCAAGTTTTGATTTGTAAATCGACAATCGGTGTAAAAGGTGTTGAGTGCACGACCCGTGCGAAACTCCCATTGTGGCTGAGTTGTCAGGTTCAATCTGGAACTTGAACTATCTCCCAGGTGACGGCGACTTGACAATCCCCAAGTTGCCGGCAACTTGTCAACCCACTCTGGCAGATCCAGAGTTCCATCGTCAGTTTCTCAAGAAATATTCCCTTACTAAAACTTACAAAATATTCTGTTCAACACTTTCCCAACCTATATCCATCAACCGAAATTGTTAGCATGAGTTTACAAACGAACGCCCACGTTTGTTACTGTGATACAGTGAGATTTCACCCGAGTAGAACCATTTTACAGTTATTCCGCGGTGAATTTTCGAAATCGGAAGTTTTTATCCCCAAATTGCTCTTTTGATTCGGACTGATCCCCTTCTTTAAGTATTATATTGTACAACGATGAACATGGTTTGGCTGGAAATATCGTTGATATGGGAAGAAAAACCAATCATAATTTGACGTATTTGAAAAACAAATTTGTTGGAAAAGATGACTATAATTTATTAACAATAGAAAACCTATCTAGTCATTGGGAAAACATTCAAAAAATTGAAAATTTCTGCTTACGTTGATGAAGAATAGAAATCAAAAAGGGAAATGTGTAAAAATTGTTGGTTAACACTTCCTTTGTTCTGTATTTCATCGATTAAATGTTTATGAAATACAGCTCTTTATTTGGACTGACTTATTGGGACTGACAACAACTATTCTTTTCAGAAAGAATGGAATAATAAAAAAATGACTAACACCTCTGACAATGAAGGGTAAAGTACAATAAGTACAATGGGCATTCAGTATAAATGGCTCGGGTTTGTTCCGCATAATCTACAGCGGAGTAATGAATGTGTTTAATGTAATCTGCAAGATTCATTATCTCATCTTCAAGTTCTTCACAACGGTTTTTCATAGTACCATGCTTGGGAGCCATATATATAGATGATCAGGTGATTAGGGCGAAGCATCCAAGTTTAGGACGGATGAAGAGCGAGCCACGAACGAAAAGGTAGTGGTGAAAAGGCCAATGTTCTATGGATAGTGAGAAATATCAAAGTTTCCAGTTGAAGATGAAGCTGCCAATGAGGAAGTGAGAAATAAGATCCGGCCCGGAGGACCAAAATGTTGTGGAGAGGGGCGAGTCGTTTTGGACCAGCGAACATCCGATCTCGTTTCTATCAATGCCGGTCTTCTTTCTCACTATGATATGACTCCGTAAAAGCAACCTTCACAGAAAACACATTAAAAATAAAACAATAAAACAATTAAATAAATAGGTATAAATCAATAAATCTTCTTTGATTAAAAATACCATATAATTTTATGTAATAAATAAATGATTTAAACTTCAAGTAAATAAAGTAAAATAAATTCTCAACTTCGAATAAAATAAATAAAATAAACGATTGTGAACTACAAATGAATGAATAAAAATAAAATCCTAATTCAAAATTAATAAAATTAAAATGAACTCAAATTAACGATTTACAAATCGATCGATTTTACTAGCTAGCAAACAGTCCAAATATTTAATAAAGTGGTACCACTTCCCTCAGAAAAAGACGATCCAACGATGAACAGGATGGCGATGATATTGATGATGATGAATGAGGAAAAATGGTGACAATGCGATGTGGAGGAAAACGAAAAAAAATTACTTAGACGGAACAACGATGGAAATACGAATGACTCTCTTATCTACGGTAATCCGCCGACGCCAACTCATTGAGCCAAACAATAAACAGGTGCGGATTAACGAATTGCGATCCTTTTAAAGAAATTCAGGAATAATTAATTGGCCTTAACACTAAATACAAATTTTAGAAAGAATTAGGACATATTTACAGCTTTGCCAGAAAAAAATCTGATTCGATTCTTCGTTCAGTACTTAGTGAGAATTAATAGTAATATTGTATGTTGAAATTCTTAACCAGAATTGTCTTTTTCTGTTAAGATTTTATTTAGCTATCATTGCAGATTGATGAAAAGTAACTAGTATCTAAAGAATTGTTGTACAGGTTAGAAGTATCTAAAACATTTCTTACATTATCTAAACAAAATTATCGATACTTTGAACTATTATAAAAAATCTTTCCCTGATGTATTGAAAGAAGTATCGATACATTGGAGTATCTAATCAAAATTATCGATATTCTGAAGGATGCGGTCAAAATTATCGACATTGTGATGTATCGATAAGCTGAAGTATCAAAACAAAATCATTGGTGCTATGAAGTGTCGAAAATATAGATACCCTGCTACAAGAAGCAAAATGATCGATTCCCTTAAGTATCGAGACAGAATGATCTGATCTTGAAGTATCAGTAATCTGAAGTACCAAAAGGAAGTAAGGAAAAATCATCGATAACATGAATAATTGGAAAAAGTGGATATTCTGATACATCGAACCAAATTATCGACACCTTGAAACATCGATAGCGTGAAGTAACAAAATTGTCCATTCCCTGGAAGTACCGATAATTTGAAGTATTATAAAATTTCATCGATACCGTGACGAATTGAAAAATACGGGTACCCTGATATATCTAAACAAATGTATCGACATCTTGAGGTTTCAATGATCAGATTTATCAAAAGACAATTATCGATACTATGATGCATTGGAAAATTGGATAACCTGATACATGGAAACGAAAGGACCGACCGTGAAGTAATCTAAACATAATTAACGAATCATTGAGAACGAAATTACTGACCCTTGTAGTATCGATAAGTATCAAAACAAAATCAGCGATACATTTAAGTTTAAACAAACTTAGCGTTTCTCTGAAGTATCGAGACTAAATTCTTGCCCCCTTATCATAACCTGAAATAATGAAACACGATTCGTACTGATCCGGAGGTCGTGGGTTCGCGTCCAGTTCGAGACACTAATTGTTCAACTAAACCACTTTACTTAAAGATAAATCAATTATCTATACTCTTAACTATGAGAACGAAAGTGTCGATAAACAATATCATAAGTATAGTAACCAAATCAGAGGATCTGAAATAAACAAAAGATGAAAAAATTTTACAACGATTATTTGGAGGTCGTGTGATGCGATGTGGTGTGATGTAGGTTTTAGAGAAACATTTTTATCGTGCCAACGTTTCGATCTTTATTGAGATCATCTTCAGGGCTCAAAGTTTCGTTTACTGTGTAGATGTTTCATTCTTGTCTGTCGTGTTGAGGGCACTCTCAAGACAAGAAGAGACAAGAATGACAACAAAACAAACACTTTGAGCCCTGAAGATGATCTCAATAAAGATCGAAACGTTGGCACGATAAAAAAAAACGTTTTTCTAAAACCTACGTCACAGCAGGCCGAATCTCAAGACCTAAATATTTTTAGAGCAGACTTTTTTCTCGGTATATGTTTATATATCAATATCTGAGTCTGATCAGAATCACTTGCTTGTTTTATTCCCTTCGACTATTTTTCTTTTCTGGGAAAAAGTCATCCATGGCCCTTGCTCTTTCATGAAGAAAATTATTATTTAAACCCTGCGCCTTTTAAACGAATTTGTTTCTTTTGTCTCGTTCCCCATCACGATAAATCAACAAAAATATCGGGTAAAAAAATCATAAAATACACCAAACGGTAGCGAAATACCGATGTAAAGTAATCCCTATAGTAGGCAAAATGTGCAAATTTCATTTTGGGAAATTGAAGTTGGATGAAAAATAAAACTTCCAATAAATACTGGAGTTGAGAGCTTTTTAATAAAAAGTAATCACCACTTTTTTGTATTTTCAAATGTATACTTATAGTACGGGTATGCTGCCTTTTGGTTGTTTTGTATTCTCTTCTCGGTGCCACATGACATCTGTTTCCTGGAGAGGGCTACATTTAGTTTTTTTGAATAGGGTCCAAGGTTTCCTGTTTAGAAAATGTTTTTCACGATCACAATTTATCTGGACACCTCTTAAAATGAATTTTCTATTATAGCTAAGCCTGTGCTTTGCCTGATTCTATAAAGGGGGATTCGTTCCATTCCGGTCAGCGGTTTAGCAAAGCGGTCGCCCGTGGTATGACGACCCGCACATATCGCCATTATCAGTTTTACTTCGTCCGATTGATTTCGCTTCTCCCTCTCCGCAATTAGCCGGATAATTACGACATGGAATAATCACCTTCAAACTTGGGCGGCCGATAACCCGGCACGCTCGTCCTTATCGGTCCAACGTTTACGGTCTTGACAAAATTTACGACTTAATTACACTTAATTGAAGCGGAAGAAAGGAGTTCGCTCGAGACAAAACATACGAAGTTCATTAAGATAATTTGAAATGCACAACGAATTATTTCATTGGTTGTTAAACGAGTAAGATATATTTCTTGCCTATATGTGTATTAGGTTAGAAAAAATTCTTACAATAAAAAACATAATAATATTATTATATTGTATTTGCAACTCCTCCTCAATACAAAATATATAACAAGCTAACCGTAGAAAGATAATTAGGAATGGAATTTATTGCAGGATTAGGCAATGTCTACTGAAATAGCTTTCCTCCGTCATAGGAACATTTTTTCGCACCCAATTGACTATTTACAATTACAAATTTATCATTTTTACTTCAAATTAACTTTTATAAATTGTTAACTATCCATTTTTACTTCAAATTAACTTTTGTGAATTTTAAACTAACCATTTTTACTTCAAATTAATTTCAAATGAACCCTTTTTAGTTTTAAATTAATTCTTTTTAACTGTGGTGATTAGTGCCCGATAGTCGAAGATTTGTCAAAAATCGTGAGATGCGGTCTGGTGTGATGTAGGTTTTAGAAAAACATTTTCTTTATCGTGCCAATGTTTCGATCTTTATTGAGATCATCTTCAGGGCCTGGGATTTACAAACATTGTTTACATTTAACAAATACATTTNTAAATCCCAGGCCCTGAAGATGATCTCAATAAAGATCGAAACGTTGGCACGATAAAGAAAATGTTTTTCTGAAACCTACATCACACCAGACCGCATCTCACGATTTTTGAATATTCTTTTTAACATCAAATTAACCCTTTTTAATTTCTATTTAACAATTTCTTTAAGCATTAAAAAGACTTAGGACATCGTATAGAAATATAAAGTAAAATTCTTATATATTTGTGAAAATATTTTTTACTGAAAAATAATTGGTTTCTCAGAATACCCTACGAAAATTAATTACAATTAAAATATAAAAAAAACATAAAATTCAACAAAAACTAATAATTACTCTTTTAATTGAAGATTTTTCAATAAACAATAATTAGAATGGACATTTTATGAAAATTAATTACACTAAAATAAAAATTATTTACATATACAAATTTAATATAATAAAAATATTTTTTTTTGGTTTGAGTAATGTTTAAAATTAAAGTAAATATTAAAATTAAAAATAATATTAAAATAAAAGATTTTTATTTTATAGAATGGATAAAATTGATAATATATATAATAATTATTATATATAACACTTTTTAACATCGGCTTAGCTCTTTATTTAAAACGACAAAAATTTATGAGATGGTATGAAATGCACGTCAGGTAAAATTCCTGCAATTAAAAAAATTAAATACAAACTAATTGGGCTCTAAAAAGTAACATATCAAAATTAATTAAATTATAAGTAAATAAATACAATTAAAATAAAGGATTCTGTATAATATGTATACAGGTGGCTAACGATAAGTGTCAAAAATTTCAGGTGTTTCTACTCACCATATGCAACAAAAAATTCCTATAAACGCCTGTCCAAATCTCAACGGTAAAGAAGTAATTTCAGGTTTTGGGGTATTTTTTCATTTTTCGACTTAGGTCGACTAAATTGCTTATAAACTTCGGAAATTCTGACGGTAGAAAAATCTGGTTTGTGCCATGAAGAACATGAAAGAACGTCAAATTTGCTGCAAGAACACCTATTTACATTGAAGAATTAATGAAAAATATCTGCACGAAAAATTTAGAAAAAACAAACTTGTTGAAATTTGGAATTTTTTGAAAATTTTGGATTGGTAACTGTTAATAACTACACATTCCTTGAGATTTGAAAATTCCTTCAATTAGCTTTCAGCGGCATATCCACCTTTTTGGATTACCCTTCTGGCGCCCAAATATTTTGCATTTTGTTAAAAAAAAACTGGTGTCGAAGAAGGCGGCATGCTCAATTTTTGCAGGAAATCCTCTGGCTCTTGAGTTTCCTGTCAGTTCTTTATTGTTAAATTCAATCAGTTTGCTTTATGTTATCAGCTGACAACCTCTTCAGGGTGGTGTTTTAAATTATGTCTTTGTTGAAATTGAGTGTGCCCCCTTCATCGACATCATTTTTTTAAAAACAAAATGCAAAATATTTGGACCTTCCAGAAGCGCAATCCAAAAAAGGTTGGTATGCCGCTGAAAGCTAATTAATTGAATGTAAAATTTTTGAGGGAATTTTCAAAGCTCCAGGAGTTTGTAGTTATTTACAGTTACCAATCCAACACTTTCAAAAAATTCCAAATTTCAACATTTTTGTTTTCTCTGAATTGTTCGTGCAGAACAAACCAGGTTTTTTTTTCAGTTTCTGAAGTTTATAACCAATTTAGTGGACCTAAGATGACAAATATATATATANTTTTAATTGTATTTATTTAACTTTAGAAAAATTTTAAATTCAATTTAAAATCTTCTATTGAGATCTTCAAAATCTTAACTAAAAACCTTAATTAATTGAATTCAATTTTATATTTAATTTTTTTAATTGTAGGAATTTTACCTGACGTGCTTACAGTTCATATCATCTCCTAGGTTTTTGTCGTTTTAAAGAAAGGCTAAGCCGAAGTTAATTTGAATTTTCATCTTTGAAACACTGGGTGTTGTGGAATGTAGCCAAAAAATCCATTTTGTTTTTATTTGTCTTTCGAAATTTAAATGGCTCTTTGAACGGGTAATTTTGTACTAAAAAAAGGCTCATTTAATGCAAAAATGCGAATTTCAAAATAAGAATGGTTGATCTGACGCAAAACACTATAGAGGATGTTTAGGGCGTCGCGAAGTGAATCGTTACATGCAAAGTGCATTTACATTTGTTCTTAGTTTGGAAGGTCTGAAAGTAAAAAAAGCTGAAGTTCTTAGTACTACTTTAACTCAAGGCTTGAGAAGGTGTACGCGACGAATAACAATTTATCCTGATCATTGCCGAGCTAGATGCTAATTTGCGAAATTCCAAAGTGAATGGCGTAATATCAATAGTCCATTGTTATACAATTTTATACATACAAAAATCTACGAGAGAGACCTGCGGGTCCGGTTCCTCTTCCATTAATAAAATCCAATTTTACGGCTTGACTTTGTAAAAGCCTGGATGGAAATCCTGCAGAAAGAACAAGGGGGGGGGAAAGCGTAGAAGCCTGACTGAGGATATAACACCAACAACAACAGAAAAAAAAGTTTAGGCAAGCCATTCAAGTCAATTGTGAACGACGGCCTGAATAACTGATGGCTTTATAATAACCAAGGCGTGAAACCCCGCTTGTTTAATCCAGAACCATGGATATGGTAAAAACCGAGTTACAATGGACCTCTCTCATTTCCGCCCGATCATCCGAATGATTGGAGAACAATGCCTATGATTAATGAGGACTTAAAGGGCGGTAAACGGCGATCGTGATCGGCTTTAACTCAGGAAGAACGAAATATTTCTATAAACCTTCGATTTATTGGAAATGAAAAGGGACTCTCAGCTGTGGCCAGCATTCATAAAACATCTGCCATTAATCGAGAAGACTCTCCCCCTTTTTTTATATATCAAAACCGTCACCTGGGGCACCCCGTACTCTATAAATAATTACAGTAATGGCTTTCATTACAGACATCACTCACCGTTATAATTGTCATGTTATTTATTTTCCGCTCGTACTTACCAATCTCCGTGAACATCTGCTCTTAATCGAAACCATTTTCCTGTGACGGATTAAAATTAGATGACACGACTTTTTTTTAATAACAAAACCAAGTATAAACATTTGACCTATACATAAAGATTCAGAAACGAAAAGCTGAATTTATTCTGGAATTTCCTTTAAAAGTTTGCTCGATGATGAACCTTTAGTTTCGTCTTTTACAACAGTATTGCCTGACAGACCAAAGAGACCATCGAGGATAAGCTCATCAAAATGATCGGAAACGACGAAAAGGCCATTAATTAATATTAATGGATTATTTATATTTTGAAACATCAAAAATACGTTGTCTTGATAATCATGTAAGATCACACTGATGTCAATATGTATTTATAGCATGCCGGCAAAGAATTTAGTCATACAAAGCTCCAAGGTTTATACTTAATGGCATAATTCCACCACATTCATAAAAATAAAATTTTGTAATATCAAACTTTATGTAAGGTGTTGGTTTAGATAAAAAAGTAAGTGTCACGAGCGTGATTCGAACCCACGACCTTCGGACAAATACGCCGCTGCTCACTTGAGATATCGTGACTTCGGTCCTCTCGGACACTAACTTCCCACGTTTCGAATTTTCCCACCTTTTTGCCATTTTTCAAATCTCGTGTAATTATTCGATTCTCGGCGACAAATGAAATGGCCACGGAGAGCTTTAGTGAAGATATACTTCATTTTACTTATTAAATCCATTAGAGTTCGTGGTCTGATTGACCAAACAACTTCTTTCAATTAATTAAACTTTTTGTAAGGTATTAGTTGAGATAAAAAGTCAGTGTCACGAGCGGGATTCGAACCCATGGCCTTCGTACAAATACGCCGCTGCTCTACCACATGAGCTATCGTGGACTTCGATCCACTCGGACACAAACTTAACTTTTTTATCTCCACCAATACCTTACATAAAGATAAATTAAAAACAGTTAATTGGTCAATCGGACCACGAACTCTAATAGATTACCAAATATGAAAAAATCAAGGTTTGTCAATTGTTATTTTTACAAATAGTTTTAAAAAAATTGGTGAAATAGTTAAATACAAATTTTCTTTTCATCGTTGAAAAAGATAAACCACGGCTAAAACATAATCTAAAAGAAACGAAGAATAAGAAGAAGAATTTTCTTACTACATAATATTCAAAGATACAGATTTTTTAATTATGTAGAATTACTTTAACTTAAAATTAACATTTAACTTTCATGTGTTAAATCAATCGAATATTACAAATATAAAAAGTCTTTTAAAAAGATTTCTCAATTTTCTCGCACAACGACTTTAGTTTAAATGGCACAAATGATACTGTTTATGTTTTATTGTTCTTCTCATGATGAATAATTATTTTAGAAATAGCGTATATAATATTAAACATTCTTAAAATTAACACTACAGGGAGAATGTATGCTTGCCTAAGTTAAGCAGCTCAAGTCGTTATGGAATTGCAACCGTTTCATACAAAGTATGAAGTGCCAATGAGTTTTAGAACAAAATGAAATAAGGCCTAACTTAAAAGAAAGTCACCACAATAACCTAAAAACTATAAAATTAAATGAATTGTTTGACATCTTTAATAAAACAAAAAACAAATAAAACAATGACAGTCCCTTACAAATAAAAATAGAAAAAAAAGAGATGTTTGTAAGAATGCAAATTCTGAAGTTAGTAGAAAATTTTACTAGTATACATTTAATTCCAAAATATAACAGAGAAGGCAGGGGGTTTGAAGCCCCAGGGTTTGATCTAGCAAAGTTTTCTTGTCTGGAATCTCGCGCCATTCCAGAAAAATCCGTCCATAGAATGTATTCCCAAGAAAAAATCAAAAAGGGAGTGAAGATGCATATGTATTCTCAGACAGCCAAGCAGCACTGACAGCCTCTTCCAACATTAATTAAAGCTGGTGAGAAAATGCGTCAATATCAAAAGCAGGTTCAGCTTTCCACCCTTTGGACCAGAACCACAAATCTTCACCAAGTGGAAATAGATGGAGAGAAAAAAAATTACTAGACTTGGGTGAATCCAAGTACAAAATAATCAAAGAAGTTTCTAAACATCACTTTTAGAAAAACAACAATCTAACTCTCTCATATTGCATATATTCGAATCTCACTCTGTATTAATTTTTTACTGTAACCGCATTTTAAAAAAATTAAATATTTTTCGTGTAACAATTCATGCCAGGAAAAAGTCCTAAAAACAACGTAAATTTATGTACTGACAAAGTTGTAATGTGACACATCTGCCGCAAAGACAAGTCAAACCCGTGTCTTCTGAATATCGATCTTTACAACAATTTGCATAAACATGAGTTGACGACGTAATGGCAGCCAATTACATTTTATGTCATGTTTCCCAGTACCTTAATTGGGCAAACTGGAGAATATTGTCGAAGGATATTTTTTTAAACAGCTGCTCAAATTTCAATTACGGATAGCCCCGAGAGTTTTAACCGCCGACAGGGGATCTGGTTTTACTTAATTTTCATAATTTCATTTATTGACGGCAATCCAAGATTGACATGCGATACCCAGAGGAGAATTACTTAGAATATTTTTTTTCTTAGTATTTATACTCACTGGTTTATTATAAAACCGATGTTGAAAACAGGAAATCAAATCGATCGACTTTTTGAAGTTCACTGCGATACATTTGGTCATGCATCGGGATAATGCATCAAGAGAAAACAAAAACTCAATTTTGGTATGCGGTATAGTAATTTGTAGAAATAATACGACTCATTGTACAACATATAATTGGAGAAAACATTAAAGGTTTTGAAGTCACTTCAAAAATTGGTTTAGTGGCAAAATTTGAGCCCACCTCTCCCCTCATCGCTCTGTTTCTCCATTAAAATCTCTTTCATAAAAAAAAAAATCCACAGATACCAAAATATATGATCTAGCGAGGATAACAAATGTTCACGCCAAGAACATCAGTCCATACGTAAAGATTGTGTTAATAAAGTTGGAACCTTATTAAGCAAAAAGGGAAATAGTTGGCACACCTGGCTTGAAAAATTGCTACCTTTGAAGACTACACGAGAAAACAATTGGGATTTACTCATGTTGTATTTACGTTTAAATATTATTAACGACTGTTTATAAAAGACGTAAATTAAGAGTTTTTTTTCCTCTTCACCAAATCTAGCGCTTTTCTATAGACTGAAACTTTCGAAAATTTCTTTGTTTTTGAGTTTAAATTTCAAAAAGGTGAGCAGTAGAATGATGTTTCAGTCAAATTTCATAATGGAGGACTTTAGATGGTATTTTTAGTTATTCGGAGATCGTGAGATGCGGTCTGGTGTGACTTAGGTTTTAGAAAAACAATTTCTTTATCGAGCCAACGTTTCGATCTTTATTGAGATCATCTTCAGGGCACAAAGTGTTTGTTTTCCATGCAGATGTGTAATTCTTGTGAGTCGTGTTGAGGTATTTTTAGTATTTTCACTTGTCGCCTCTTTTAGATATGAAACTGACCCTTTCGCACATAGTAACACAGTACTTACAGCCTATATTTGTTAATGTTGTTTCAGTAAACGAAAACCTAATGGCTAATGGCTATCAGTTTAATTTGAAACCTGATAAATTCAATTTAATAAATTATATATTTGATTTTCAAGATTTTGCTTAACAGGCTTTCTTCAGGTTTGACAGCCAGTTTCAAAAATCCGACTGTTGTATTTTCGAGAAAAAATCTTAATCTAATAATAAACTTTTTTATCCCCTCTTATAATTTCAATTTATGTAAAATAAATTAGAATTAAACCATGTACGATATTGGAATTTACGTCAACTTTCACAGGAAAAAACTATGGGTTGTTTGCAGGATTTTCATGCCTTTTTGTTTCCCTAACATTTTATCAAATTCCATGAAATTTCATAAGATCCTAAATTATTTTCTAGTCTTACATCAAGGAACAGATCGATTGATATATAATAACCTTTAAATAAATGCACAACGACGGAAGAATGTTAAAAAAAAATGTATTTAAATTGTTTAAAATATTTGCTTTTCTTGGCTACGTCCGGACATGTGCAACATTATTGTGAAGTATGTAGCTGTATTGAAAGGTTGTGCAACATGTTATGTTAAATCAAAAAATTTTGATATTTATTATACAGAATGGAAAATGTTGTAGGCCATTTTGACAATTCTTTGCCGTTTGGGACGTTTAGAGCAAAGATTATAACAATCAAGCGCATAAAAGACGTGAACAGTCCGACGTCAGTGCAATATCGCGAATTTTTTTCCAAACGCCGTCAAGCAAGAAGTTATAATGCAGCAACGTTCGGTGTCACTTAACACGTTCACCACATCAGAAATGACCAGCAACTTTATTTACTTGGCGGTAATATTGTACCGTCTATGCCCGCTTTGCACAATGCATTGCTCATTTTAATTGCACAAACCAGAATATTGTGCAATTATATTGTACGTCTATGACCGCCTCCATTTCTTTTTGTAGTCTGTTTGTAAAATGATATTGTACATGTATGGGCCTAATGTTTTAATGTCATGAAAATTAAATAAAATCGGTGTCTCATGTGTGTAGCCTCCACTTACTAGTAATGGGTATTTATTTATTTTTTATTTATTTCAGGGCGATCCGACATGTGGGTCATTTCAGCCCCGAGCGCATGCAAAATTTAACAACATACATTCAATACTTATTCACACGAATAAATACATTCACACCTTTGTACATTGCGCTCATTCTGTTTAGTATCTCCATATTACTCCATCGACCTGTACACAATAAAGAACTAATCCAATTGGGGTTGATAGCGTAGTTTTATAAATATTCCGCCTTCGACGTAAGTCACGCACACAGTTCGAGGGGCGATGGAGATGCTATTTCATAATCAGCCTCCTCCCCATTCACGCTAATAAATACACTTACTACAAAACAGAACCACAACATACATATTTCGATGGCATGGACAATAACAAATTCCCGATTCTCCGAAAAAGCAGACCCTGAAACTCGGTACTGTGTCCAACAATCCATTTTTTATCTGGCGGCATACGCACTCGCACCCTATAGGGAGCCAAGGCATGACACGCTTCAATTATTTGGGAGATGCTATTTCATAATCAGCTCCCTCCCCATTCACACTAATAAATACACTCACTACAAAACAGAACCACAAAACCCATATGACAATAACAAATTCCCGATTCTCCGAAAAAGCAGACCCTGAAACTCGGTACTGTGTCCAACAATCCATTTTTTATCTGGCGGCATACGCACTCGCACCCTATAGGGAGCCAAGGCATGACACGCTTCAATTATTTGGGAGATGCTATTTCATAATCAGCTCCCTCCCCATTCACACTAATAAATACACTCACTACAAAACAGAACCACAAAACCCATATTTTGACGGCATACACAATAAAAAATTCCCGATTCTCCTAAAAAGCAGACCCTGAAACACGTTACTGTGTCCAACACCCTTTTATATCTGCATGCGCATTCGCACCCTATAGGGAGACAAGGTTTGACACGCTTCAATTATGTGGGACACATTGAGCAACCTTTCTTTCCATAGGCACCTGCGCAGGGGTTGACCCACGATCAATTGCCCATGTATCAACCCCGTATGGCTTATTCTTAATCTGGCAAGGACTATTCCTTGTTTCCGGTTCAGACCCTCGGGGGCCATCTGAAGGTCGTAAGAGCAGCTCGGATGACTCCGCCCAAGTAATGATTATTATCGACTCACAGGGTAGATAGCAGAGCAATTAATACACAAAAAAGTATTATTTTATATAAATGGTTTCTTAGAGTTTTGTAGCATTGTTTATTTCGTTAAATTCACAATATGGTTGAACATTAAACAATATTAGAAGCAATTTAATGTATATATGTGCAAACAAAATCATCAATCAATAAATAGTATATTTTTTGCCAGGTGCATCTGACAGCTTGGTCATTTCAGCCCCGCAGTACTAACAAGGTACCCCTACACACTCTATACACAATCACAACAATAAATACATTCATTCTATGTACATTGTTCGCACTCATACTGTTTGGTAGATGGAGTACTCGACCCAAGTCACGCACGCAACATGAGGGGCGATGGAGATGCTACTTCGTCATCAGCCCCTTCCCATTCACGCCAATAAATACATTCACACCAACATACATTGACCGCACTCATTGTGTTTGGTAGATGGAGTACTCGACATTCCTCCATCTATCTGTTACCTATAATAAACTAATATGATAGAGGTCGATGGGGTATTTTTATAAAATCTCCGCCACCAGCCCAAGTCATACACACAACCTGAGAGGCGATGGAGTTACTACTTTGCCATCAGCTCCATTCATACCGATAAATTCATTTACTCATGGATGTGTACATCAAAGTGCCACCTCCTTGTTATAATTAATATTAAAATATTTTAATGATATGTAAATTAATTAATATAAGAACGTTTTGCAGAAAGTGATAATAAATCCTTTAAAAAGACAAAAACATTTGTATAAATTAATAACTAACCTAGTATAAACCAAAAGTTGTTTATTATATGATAAATTATTTTGCTTTGTCAGTTCATTTAAATGGTTCTATACTATTTTCAAAGAACTGGTGCTAGAAAACGTATCCGCGATATTGTGTTATAATTCACGGTTTATGTTTTCTTGCTCAATTTTTATGTCACTATTGAAAATTGAGGTCAAACATTTCAAACATGAGGTCGATTTTAAGAAAAACTAAAGTTCCATTTAGGATGAGGGAGAATTATCAGCGGCGACGAGTCGAATTTCTGAGCTTGGATCTTTTCCAAAGCCTTCTAGGGAATAGATAAGCTTAAAATGCTCTTCTATCGGCGGAGTGGTTCTCGGGGGCCGTTCCACCGGATCACGTTAGCATTTTACGGGGCCTGGATCCACGTTCTTCACAGATCGTGTGTTGGACCGTCGGCGAGTCTGACGGTTATTGACTGTGGATCTCGGCCGACTGACAGATCTCCCATATCTCCAAGATATAGCCCCTGCGCCATCCCATTCACTTACGCCACCCTGGGCTGTTTTACAAATATTGATCAAGTAGAAAATAAGAATATATGCACATCCACTTTTCCTTACACAACTCAATGCCCTATCCGAATAAAACATCTAAATATTTTCTCTGCAAATGTAGCGAGCAAAATGTATTTAAGCCTCACTAACTATTCTTCTACATTTCTAAAATAATGGATGAAATTGTGAAAAGTTAATTAAAACGACGGATAATGTTATTTACATGATAAATGATTCAATGTTTTCTTAAGTGAGAACAATTTGCTGTAAATTTTATTAATTTTCAATAATTATTGTTTAGAACACCATCTGTCAATAGACTTAAGATCTTAAGAGGGTTGTTAATATTTAGCGAAATTATAAATCTGTTTTATACCTAGAAAAACTTTAACGTACTTGAAAAAAATTCAACCTCATCAAATGAACAATCCCACAGTCGGAATCAGTGTACCAAAAATTAACTGTTTTATACAAATTTACAAATATGTAGTGGCAAATTGCTGTTACACAAGCTGTTCAATTTTTTTTACAACTTAACTGCCATTTATAAACCCGTTATCGGAAACGCCGCCATTCACCGTTACCTGAAGGCAATGAACCATTAATTGTTAGTTGTAAAATTAATTCGATTTATAATAGTAAATTGCTTTTTTTTCAGGCCAGGTTTTTAAATTCAAACAATAACTGGCGTAGTTAAATATTACAGACCAGGATCCACAAAATGTTTTAAATGTTTTTTTTTATATTTCTTTTATAATAAAATAGGTTAAATTCACAATGTTTTTAAGCAAAAAATATATATGAGAAAAAAGCAGACACTTAAATATATATATATATATATATATATATATATATATATAAATTAAAAGGGTAAATTATACTGTTTGACTAAGTGACGCTGGGCAACAATCCAGTCCGTTTTCACGGGTGGTGTCTCTGGAACTGACAGGGCATAAAATTCCAGCGCAGGCCGTCCACTGGTGTCGGGGAGGAAGTTAATTTTTTATTAATTCCAGAACAGCCGGACGAGAGGCTGAGTTACTGCAAAGCCGCGGAAGCGCGACGCGTGAAAACCGATGAAAGTACAAAACGACTCCGGGGTCTGAAGTACGTGCATAAAAATGCTGGTCGTTAAAACAAGAGCGTCCCATTTTCCAACTCTCGGACGCCTATTTCCTCTGGAAAATCCTTATTGAAGTGGATTTTTATCATAAGCCATCGATTAAGTTGCGAATAGTAGGGGGTCTGAAATTATCCTCTTGGTTTCTCACAAATCAGTTTTTATGTGAATGTTTCAAGGTTCAAAGGGAAAGTATGACTAAATGCGCCTTATTGACCTAAATCATTTGAAATTCAATTGAATGAATTCAATAAACAGCGAATTTTTTGTAATTCTGCATGTCATTTCTGCTTGAAGCATTTATTTATCTTTTTCAGCTTATGGCATAATCTGGAAAAGTTATCTTTCGTACAAACTCTTGAATTAGATACGGTCTGGGAGGGCCCCGTGTTTCTTACACGTCCCTGACATTGAAACTGTAGGGGACAGAAATTTATATATTTCTCTTACACTCTGTAAGGGCGCATTTAGATTTAACCCTACAATCAGTATACTCGCCGATGCTAGAGAACAGAGGCAAGTTGTATCCTTTTACAAAAAAAAATAGGGCAAACCCAGAACACAATGAAACAAAAACTGATCCTAACATTAAATTATTCTATGAAAACTACCCTAAACTGCCTACACCATTTACATATCGGGCAAATAAATATCTTTCATAATCAAATATAGATCCAGTTCAAGCCCGAAAAATAACCCAACCCCCGACACCTCCCTGGCTACTATTTGATTTTTCTCTTACAAATACGCGAAAACAGGAAACAAACCAAAAAGCGGGAAACACGTTTACCCGATGCAACGCTATACAACGCTAACCGATGATACCCGACGCCTTGCCACGTTTTGGTAGGGTGTGCACATCTATGCGACGTCAAGCGCACGCCACGTACAGTCACACTGCGTGAATCACAAATCAGTATCACAATCGCAACACATCTTTTGTTCTTAACGCATTATTTTGAGCAAAACCATGAAATATTTTGTTAGTTAAATTTAACTATTTTAAATAATGTTATTCCGGTGTTATGATAAATTGTCTGCATTATCATCATAATTAAATAATTTTTATAAAATCGTATGTATTTTTGATCTCGTTTAATTTGGTTTACATTTAAATAGGAATGTTGCAATTAATGTAGTCACAAAATTATATATACTTAGTTTGAAATAAACTATAAAAAAATATGAGTGTCCTGTTCTGTCGCTACTCGACGAAAATGGTGTAATTTTATGAGCAAAACCGTGAAATACATTGTTAGTTAAATCTTATGAACGCAACCGCGTAATAAATTGTTAGTTAAATTGATAACATCAAAAAATGTTATTCCGGCGTTTTGGTCGATTTTCTACCAAACTTTTACCAAAAATTTTTGATCTCGGTTAATTTGGTTTATCTTAAAATAAATATGCTGTAATTAATGAAACGACAATAATACATGTAGTTTGAAATAAAAATATGAGTGTCCGGTTCTTTTGTCTTCGACTGTACTCGATGCTTCCCGACGAAAATCTGGACATGAAGTTCCCTTTCGGGTCACATCATCTTGAAAAAGGCAATGAGAAAAGTCTGGACAGTGGGGATCCAGAGTGACACTACGGTAGCGATGCATAGCATCGGGCAGAAGTACACGGGGGTAATACAATCTTATAGAAAATTGGCCTTTGGATTTGCGTCGTGTAGCATCGGGTACTATGCACTGATTGTTCCAAAAAATTACATATGGTAGGTTGTTGTTATGTAATTGATGGTCCCTCTTTTATATTTCGTTTACCCTTACTTTTCCGTTCATATAATGCAGAAATATTTGCCATTTTAAATGCTTTAGATGATCCCTCTATCAGTGACCATAAAATAATTACATTTTCTGATTATTATAGTGCACTTCAAATAATTCAGAACTCGTACTACGAAAATCCATTAGTTCTGAAAATTTGGCAAAATTAAAAAAAATATCTGGGAACATGTCTTCTGTTTCCTTCATTTGGATACCAAGTCATGGATTAAGGGAAATGAGCTAGCTGACAACGCAGCAAAAGCTGTACAGAACAATCCCCTCATCTCAGTTTTAATAAATCCTGAAGTTATAAAGTCTGCTTTCAAACTTAAATTAATTCAAAATTAGGAAAATCAATGGAAACGAACCACTTCCAACAAATTACGAAACATAAAAGAGGTTGTTAAAACTTGGGAAACATCCTTCCAAACTTCCTGGCATGATGAGGTCGTACTATGTCCATTACGTATAGCGCACACAAATATGACCCACAGGAACCTCATGTTAAAATCTGTACCACCAACATGCCTTTGTGGTGATAAATTAAATGTATTACACATACTTGCGCCCCCTCCCTTTTGTCTGAGGTGGGCTCATTACACCAAAATCCCCTGGACTATAAAAGAAATGACAAATATGTTAGGGGCGTCGGTGGCCGCATCGGTTTAGGCGTTGACACGGCGCTTATCACTGTAAGGTAAAGGTCCCGAGTTCGAATCCAGCGGCCCTGCATTCGAACCCGACGTACTTACAAATGGGCTTTTTTTCAAAAACACCGGCACCCCGAGGGTTGATTTAACCTCTGCTGTTGCGAACCCTCGTAAGAAAAAAAAATTAAATACAAATAATTAATTATTATATTATATAATTATTAATTATTAGTTTAATAATTAGCAAATGGAACATAGAAAATCTGGTATTCCGGAGTGACATGAGCTGAGAAACAAGAAAATTTTCTTCACTATAACATACTGCATATCACATCAATTTCAAACACTAATGATATTAAAAGAAAAGCGCATATTCTTGTATTAATTTCTGAGGGTTTCAATAAAAAAAATTGAAGTGTAAATATTACAATTTCGTAGTTGTCCTGAGAGAAAGGAAAATATACTACATACGTTCCTGGATTATATCAGACAGTCGTAACCTTATATCAACAATCTTAAATTTCTTAAAAAGTCTTATATCAACATTTAAATTTTTAATCGATAATTTATTCGTTAGACTTAGGAGTACAATTTTAAATAAATTATGATCAAGTTGATTTAAATCTCTAGATGGATCAAGACGCAACCTCATTACAAAATCTTACTGTTTAAGACGGTACCAAAGTTTTAAAAGTTCACGTCGTAACTTACATTGCTCCCCTGGCAAATTGAACGTAACGAAACTCACCTGAAACAAATAACATTTAAATTAGTTAAAGTGTTCTGTTGCAAAAAGAAGAAAACTTAAGAAAAACTCCATATTTTTATGTTTAGTCATTACGTCCATTGAGAAATGCTGAACTGCGATTTGTTGTCCTTGACAGCACCCTAGTGCTTGTAATGTCCCCAGCAGAAAGAAGGAAAAGGAGAAAAAGGAATGCACAAAGTCATATCCAATCTTTTTAGAAACATTACTTTTCTTTACAAAAATAAAATTAAAATTGACTATTTATCAGTTATTTTAGTGAAGAACTGGTTAAAATAATAACAAAGTGGAATGCACATTAAATACCTTATGAACGGCATCATTTTCAATGATGGCGTGTGGCCCAAGGATTACTCATAGTCCACCCCGTCATTCCGAGTAATCTACTATTAATCGATCCTCCCTAGAAGTTCACAATGTCACAGTTAATCGTAAGACAAAAATCATCCTACTTCGTACAATAACGACTACATTCGAGGGCTCCTAAACTAGACATTTTATTATAAACTGCCTTTCTGAAACTGAAGGGCTTGGGTATGCTGCTTATCATGTCGACTCAAAGCGATAAAACTGCTGAAAAGCCAGACGGATGTTGCAAAAAAAAGATATTTAAATCAGCAGTTTTACATTTCATATTTTTCAGTTTTATCGTGAAACGCCTTCTTAGACAAAATCAAACGGTTTACCTCGTCAGAATAATTGAAGCATATCGTTTTTTTAAGCATATGTGTTCTCAAAGATTGTTAATATTTAGTAAACCTAATAACTAATTAACAATACAGGAAATATAGAAAAAATCGAATGTGAACCGCCCGAGATTTTCCGATTTCTTTTTTTCACTGAACTCTTTTAGTTATGAAAACAGAAAAATATTTATGCCTGAAGAAGGCGCCAAGTGCGTCAAGCATAACGTCGGAAATTATACCAGGTGTATTCACGATGTTTGTAAGATGTTAACTCGTGTTAAATCCAATAAAGAAGCTCGTGAATGCCCCGTTCTTTTCTTAGCGATAACCGTTAATTTTTCTGTAACGCAGCACGTGGCAACTGGTAGAACCAAAAATAAAACTATAACAGTCGTTGAAGTGTAGTTGTTGTTTGTTTTGGTTTTGTTTTGTGTTAAATTGTAATATGCCAGAAGTTAATAAAAAAGGAAAATTAATCAACTCTTTCATTGAAAATACTGTCATGCATTCGAAAAGCTCTAATGAATGACACGCTTCAATTCGTGCCGACATAACCTACCTTGTATCCTAAGATCTACTACTTTATAGGATAGTGGATGTATCTATTATGAATGAGAGAATAAGGACAGATCAGAAATTAACAAAAGAAATTTATTGGTCTGATTTAATTAATGCATAATTAAGAATAAAAATACGTGTAAACGAAAAACAGCTGTTAAATTCATGGCTGCCATGTTGGTTACCTACGCCCTAACGGACAGCAACGTGACTACATCTTCGACCTAACATCTAACATTGGCCCTGGCCTGTTCGATCGAACAATGTTAACTAGCCGATTCTTACAAGGTCTACGTCATCATTTTCTCGATCTATCAGGACCTAACATACTTAACAGGGATAACAAAAAGGTTGTGGGTATTCACAATACCTAATCTATACAAGAGTCGTTGGGTACTCAATATTCCTCATAGGTCCCCTAACTCTACACATTCAATCTATTAAATACATTCACTCCCAATATACACAAAAGAAACCCGAAAAGGAGATATCGATCATGTTTTATATACAATAATGAGCAGTTTCCTCTAAAGATTTGAACCAGTGTTGCTACAGTATTGTAATACAATTGTCTTATCCGCTGGCATTCCTACTGGCTCTCAATAAGGAGCTAAGGGGCACAGCAACCCGTTGCCTACATGCCAGACCCTTATAACCTACTAGGCCCAAAAGTAAGATTCATTGTTTCAATGTATTGGTCTGATTTAATTAATCCGTATTTAAGAATAAAATTTCGTGTAAACAAAATACAGCTGTTAAATGCATGGCTGCCATGTTGGTTATCTTCGCCCTAACGGATAGCAATGTGACTACATTTTCGACCTAACATCCACCGTTAGCCCTGGCCTGTTAGATCGAGCAATGTTAACTAGCCGATTCTAATAAGTTTACGTCATAATTTTTCTCGATCTAACAGGACCTAACAGACTTAACAGAATTAACACAAAGACCCCTAATGCTCTTTTTTCCCTTGTCGATTCCTATATGAAAAAGGTTATACTAAAAACATTATTCATAAAAATGAAAAGACACTATTAAATCGTTTAAACTAAATGTTAGTTTTTTAAAAGAGGGATATACAAAATCGACGAACTACGCTTTGGGAATTGGATCTGGGACCGTTAACCGTAAATGCCGCCGCTCTGATTACGGTCAACGGTCCTTTCCTTCTCCATCGGCGCGTTTCCGAAACCGAGCCATCGGGCAATGTATGCAACCCGAGTCGGCCTGAGTCACAGGTGATTATAATTATCCATTTGCACAATGTAAGCGGGCAGGGAGAGCGGCGTTGAATAATAAATTGGACCGGCATGATTTAATTGGGAGACGGATTCGATTGCGGCCGACGAACCATCGCGCCCATGATCAAAATTGCCACGGAACTTCGGGGTCCGCTATGATTCATTAAACCTCATCGTTTTTTAATGCTCTCCGACCGCACCAACCTTACTTTTATGCTGACGTTTATTCCATTTGGCTTTGGCTGTTGATTATCGAATTACCGAGCTGAAGGATCGTTTCAAAACTCTTAACAAGTTCATTGTATTACATATTGAAGTTATCTAATTAGAAGTAGAAAGCCACAAGTGGTAGTTCAAGTTCAATCAATAAAACTAAAATGATAGTTTGTTCCCGCAGGATGACTAAACATTTATCAAATTTTAAAAATGAACGCCAATGGTCTCATAAATTCAAACCAACCCAAAACAAGAATAGAAGAAAACAATATACACAATACCAAAGACATAAAAAAATAAGGAAATAGTTTAAACTGAAAGTCTAAACTTTGTACCAAAAGCAACCACGTCACGGTGAGAATAAATTATGTAAATTTTCGATCTTTAATAGATTCTTAGAAAGGAAAAACCAAAATATATTATTTCATCAAAGTTATTGCATTCCGTATTTTCACTTTCCATAAGGGTCGCTCTAGGATGTACCTTCTGCGAAAAGTTATCAAAAAATTAAAACAAATTGATTAATTTGGCTTTTAGATTATTTGATACTTCGTAGGTGATTTACATAAAAAATACAAATGAACAAACAACAATGATAAGTGGTTTTCATCAACATGTACATAAAGTAAGAAGGGAAAAATTTTTCCTGAGTCAGAAACGATATAAAATAATCCACCTTATTCAACCAAATAGGTGGGTGCTACCAAAATAGAAAACGGACGAGGAATTATTTACATTTTTAATTAATTTGCTTGAAAATATAAGTTCCTGACTTTGTTGTGCATTTTTTGTAGGTTATTAAATATCAGGTAGCGTATTAGGTCTACTTTTTAAATGGTTATAAACCAGTGATTTTCCGAAAATAGTGAATATTTTAGTCAATAAAAATAGTTGAAAGCCGTCTTATTTCCGGTGTTCCACATAACAAAACACTCTGGATATTATGCAAATTTTCTCTTCTTCATCCTATGAATGCAACGTCTAGATTTTGTGCAATTATCAATAGTTGTACTTTATTTATGGAAGAGTTTTGCCATTACTAGTGGTTTTTATTGGAATTTCTGTTGACTCCGGGTGGATTAGTGGAGTCGTTCCAAAATCATTACAATTCGTTTGAATTTCGAAAAAAATCTCAAGCAATTGGAAGTCACAAATCATAATTTGCGACATGCTACGTAGCAAAGTGGACCAAAAGCAAAATTATTTTTTAACACGAAACCAATGTTCCACCCGAACGAATTTGAATAAGAAAAGCCAAAAATATAAAATATTATTTTTCTCTCTCAAAACCTCTGATTTTTATTCCAAAATCAACAAAAACAGCGATAGCGATGAAACGATCCATAGGAAACAGAAATTTACAACAACTATAAAATAACGACCTTGACCTCCGTAAATAAATTATTATCTGACATTTGAAAATAAAAATAGGAATTACGCGTTTCTAAAAGAAACTATAAAAATCTGGAAAAATGTTTTCAAAAATATCTATATTTGATTGTTTTAAAAATTCATATTTTAGGGATTTACTCGGTACTAAAACGGATTGCAATTATGTTTTTATGAAAAAATATAATTTGCTGTCCTTTACTGGAAGATTTTTAGTATTGTTGTTTTATTTTCATTTAATACGATCCTGCATTTTCTAAAGAAACAAATCAACTGAGATATAATAACCTCAAAACCTCGATATACCACCAAAGAACAAGCAGAAACCCATAGTAATAAAACGTATTAAAATATTTTATTGTTAGTATCACCAAAAAACGTTTGTTAAAATAGGTGATCCCATGCCCTCAACAGGTATGGAGACATGATTTTTTCTTTTCGTTTTTCGCGATTATTTTGAGATTTGCTAGCTTCAATCTTGCGCCAGACGACTAAATACATTACTACCAGGTTTTAGAATTATTCTATAAATAAAGATTACTATTTACATTTTTCACTATACTACTATTAGAATGAATTAACAAATCATTATTAATAATTGTTAACAAATCATGGAGTTCATTGTATATCGTAATGCTTAAGTTGCAAAGAAGTTCCCTAGAACTAAAATTATGTTTTAAACGTAAATGCAACTATTTGCATCTTTTATACATATAATGAATTTATAAATTCATTCTAACAAAATATGTAAAATTTATAATGATGACCATGATGAAATTGGGCGTCCCGAATTAATTTTTGAAAGCTACCCAATTCAAAATGTTATTTAAATTTATACTTGCAAACTAAGAGTTTAGTGAATATATTTCAATTTCAGCCATTATTGTGCCATCGTATCGTCCTTTACTGGAAACGTAAAAGTGTGAGATATATGTAAACTGGATATAATCTGTTCAAATGCTTTGGACAATTTTGTTGGCGTGTCTCGTTTGTAACGGGAAACCACAGTATGTTTCATACTCTCTGTATTATTACCCCTCGGTAATAAAGATCGTTCCCCTATTGTCCATGCGAACCGGCTTTCAACAGCATCTTTATTGATACATTTTTATTACAGTCGAGAGGATATGACAATGCCCTTGGTCATACATTTCGTCTGGCGGAAATCTGCCTTTTTCCTTGTCCTTTCCATACGCCCACACACCATACCGCCCCCGGTTTTTTGTTTATACCGCCCCTGCCGAATGATTTGTTTTTACGAAGTCCCGGCCGAATCAGAGTTGCAAACGATAGTGAAAGGAACGCCGGTCCCCACATGTTCGAGATTCCTCGACACCCTCCAAGGTATTTATGAACGCTTAGGGGAATTTTCAGACAATGCTCGCCCCACTGTCGAAAGGCGAAGATTGGGGGTGGCTTAATGTCCCGTCCTAAAGGATTTTTACGCATTGTGCCGTTGATACGGATCTTCGCCAGTCGATAAAAACGCCCGACGACGCGAGAGGAAAACCTGATAAAAACACCCCTTTAAAATACTTAGGAGCATCAGCCGACGCTTACAGTGAAAACTGGAAACCAACCGATCGTCAAAAACGTGGGCTGCCATCGACAGCTCAATTAGAATATTTGGGGAAAAGGCAATTTTTGAATCTTTCAGGAATTTGTCAAGTCTGCTCAATCGAACTTACACACACAGTCACACATACCGTGTAATGCACGCATATATTGACATTATGAAAAGATTAGTCATTCTAATATGTCCGTTCATCAATACTTTCATACTTCTTTTTTCGTTGTACCCAATTTACATTTTATTGACTTAAATTATTATCTCAGAAAACATTAATATCGATGACTTTTACTAACTATAATTCAGACGAAATAGTGCGGCCTTTATAATAAAAATCATTAGCTGATTTACTAAACTTCTCCAACAAGTTCAATAAATCACCTAATTATATTCAATAAAACAACGCAGTAAAACGAGGAACCGAAGAGTAAGAAATATTAATTGTCTGAAAGTACTGCCGTCCATTATTTAGCTATATACAAACAGTGTTTTTATATCAGCTGCAAGTCAAAATCATACACGATTATAGATTAAGAGTCCGATGTGTGCATAAATAAATATATATCGTGATAGGTAGATAGATTGATAGAAAGCAATGTAGATAAATAGGGAGAGAGGTACATAGATAGCTAGACCGATTGATTGATAGATAAAAAGAGTGACAGATAAATTGAAAGATATACTATAAAAAAAAGACACTCGTATTTCTTGCTTATTTCCAACTATATGCATTTTTATCATTACATTAATTACAACATATGTATTTTAATTTAAACGAAATTAAGAAATTGTGGAATTTTAATAACAATTATTTTTTAATGATGGTATGATTATGATTTAATTATGATTTTTAAAATGGTAGTTTTAATTTTGATCAAACACTGAATAATATTCAGGGGTTTGGGTGAATTTTCTTTCAAACCATGTTTACATTAAAACAAGGATGCTTCAATTATTATGACAAATAGACATACATACAGTTAAAAATAAATAAAAAATATGAGTGTCCGTTTTATTGCCTTTGAGTGCAAATAGTTAGATATATAGTTAGAGAAAGAAAGGTAGATAAATGAATAGAGAAAGAGATAGATAGAGTATAGATACATAGAAAGATGAGAAAATGGGTGAGAGAGATTTGATTTGATCTGATAAACGATTTATTTTTACTAATCTCGGAGAGTTAGGTCAATTTGACCTTTCTTACGCTCAACGAGAAATGAACAATTTACAATTTGAACATACATACATGCGTTCCTAGATGATCATATGTATATAATAATAATAATAAATTTAAGCTGAATGTGGAACAGTAACAATAACTAAATAAAAATTTACATTCATTTAACTGTAACTAATCAATAAAGAAAGAAAGTTATAAAATTACTAAATTTACTAAAAATGTTATATTTACATCGCCTCATTAAAAAGGGAGAGAGAGAGAGAGAGAGAGAGAGAGAGAGAGAGAGAGAGAGAGAGAGAGAGAGAGAGAGAGAGAGAGAGAGAGAGAGAGAGANAGAGAGAGAGAGAGAGAGAGAGAGAGAGAGAGAGAGAGAGAGAGAGAGAGAGAGAGAGAGAGAGAGAGTGTGTGAGCGCGCTTGTGAATATGTATAGCGGGATTGTGATTATGTGTATATATATATAATTGTAAAGCAAGAACATATTTCAATTCTGATTCAAAATTGTCCTGAAATTCACAAGAAGAAAAAATAAACCAAATCATTCTGTATATTCCAAACGTTGGCTTAATATAAAGAAGAAGTTAGTATTTATCTTAAAAATACAACAAATCCTTTATCAAAAGTGAAAAAAGTATAATAATCTGGAGGAAACGCTTTAAAAAAAAATGTAATAACTTCCATCTTAACTATTTTCGATGAAAGGTCCCCCACCCCAGAACCGTTTAATATCTGAGCATAAAGAAGAAGAAAAAGAGAAAAGGCGTCTTTACTTTGCTATTTCTTTTTAGCCATAGGGGGTTTATTCAAGGAAAAATAATCGTACCGGAGTTTTTGAGAGATTGAACTTGCCTGTTGGTATTTGATATTTTTTGTGTTAGGCAGGATGAAGTGAATCCTATAGCCTTTCTTTGGTCTTCGATTAACCGGTATTAAAATGATGGCATTTTCCTAATTTAATATTTCGTTTTAAATACTTGATAAACAATATCGCCGGGTGTTTCGGCGGGTTTCCATCTAATTCCAAGGGATTAGGGGGTAATACCGGCCATGGATGAAACGGGCCGGAGGCCGATGTATGCTGAGAGCCGGCTGACCGCAGCTTTGTTTTCTAGCTTTCTAAGTGTACGCTCGAAATACTCTTAGTTGGCCTATCCCTGGATTCCGGCCGAGGTATAACGGATTTAGTACGATATTCGAATGCCTTTAGTTTTCAGGAATCTAACATGCGAATATGGCGAAATTTAATTTATTCCGGACCACCCTTCTTATCAAGAGTAATTAACAATGGGCTGTTTGCTTATTCACCCCTTTTAAGGGTTATTTATTTAATAAATTAACGGTTTGGCATGTCATTTCAAAGAACTGTGTTGGGTAACCCAGAATTGAAAAAAAATCCTGGTGCAATAATAGAAAAATTGATATAATTTTGTGTCAGTAATAGAAAGGTTAATTTTGACATTAACTAGTCTTATTATGTAAGGTCTTGGTTGAGATGAAAAAGCTAGTGTCACGAACGGGATTCAAACCCACGAGCTTCGGTTTAATAACCACTTGAACAATTATGACTTCAATCTACACAGACACCAATTCCTCCTCACAACCAACAACCTTTCGCACGTTGAGATGGATAGTTGGTGTCCGAGTAGATTTATGTCATGATAGCCCAAGTGGTTAGAGCAGCCGCGTATTGAGCCGAAGGTCGCGGGTTCGAATCCCGTTCTTTTTCATCACAACCAAGACATTACATGAAAAGAATAATTAATTAAATTAATTAATATGTTCCATTATACCTCTAAACATAAATAAATGGGTGTGACATTAACGGTGTAAAATCAGTGAACTTAAAGCTTTTAAGTAGATGGAAATAAAAAACACATATGTACAAATATGCATACTTGGATGGCCATTTTCTCTCAATTTTTACAAATGAGTGAGCTTTTAAACTTGTAACTTAAAAAAAAATTAAAAGGGTATCAATATATTACTGAACAAGATTATAAGATTGTAAGCTCTTTTTCCCCTTATATTACAAGTTTTTCATAAAAAATTGGACAGTCGTACGAATAAAATTCTTCATCCATTGATGATTCGGTCTGTGAGAGTCAGTGGATGGAACGGAATTAAATATGATCACGCATGAGGGATTATATCGAAAAAGAGAAAAAATGTTTTTCTAATTGAGAAAGCATCCTCCTTTGAAGTCCGTATTGGAAGTAGAGGAATTTCATTAGTTTTCCTTTTCCAGGGATGTTTTTGCGCTGGTGAAAAGGGCGAAAACCGGAAATTGATTGCTCTTCCTCGAAGACACGTGGAGGACATGTCGAGGGAGCCGCCCCGCCGGCAAAACTTTTGTAGCATTCCGACTCGGGCGAGCTTTTAATAAAGCCCATGTGCAGAGTCAAACATTTACATTTCGCCTTGTATGTTTTAGCGTTTCCTCTCCTCGGATTTTGACCGTGAAATATTGAAGTTAGTCGAGAAGAGGGAAATTGTGTTGATTCTGTAGAAGACCTGGGAAATCAATGATGAGCCAAAGTAACTTGCCGTTTTTGAATAATATATCAGCCCTGCCTGTTTCCCTAATTAAAATACTCCATGGGATCAATGCTTACATATTTTAACTTCATTGACATATACCATTTTCTATAAAATCCTTCGTTCTTTATGTTCTTTATACTAATTAAATAAGTGTGTGCTTCTTACTGACCATTTCGTCATTTATTGAAGCCATGAGGAGCGGTCAAGAATGAGGTAGTTTAGAAAAACACCTTTTTCATTTTTTTGACCTTTATTCGAGTCATCTTTAGGGCCTGGGTAAATTACAAAACTACGTTGATTGGAAAATATGCATATTAAGATGTAAATATAAATTTTGAACCAAATATTTCGTACTCACATAAAGTGTGGTGCTATTCTTGTGGTGTCATATTGGTTTTGTCTGAAAGTGTTGTGATACGTGGATTTCCGCTGTTTTTATATGATTGTGACAGGGTGGGAGACGCGGTAAATCTGGGAAAATTTCTTTGATCATAAGCGGTTTTATTTAACTAAAGGAAGTAGAGACACAATCATATAAAAACAGCAGAATAGAAATACACGTTTCACAACATCAACATGGCATGTATGAAAAACTTTAAAATTTATATTTACTTACAATTAATTAAGGTTTTCAGTTGAGATAAAAAAGTCAATGGCACGAGCGGGATTCGAACCCACGATCTTCGTGACCTCGATCCACTCGAACATTAACTTCCCATCTCAACCACACCTTTTGAATTTTCCCTCCTTTTTGCCATTTTTCAAATGTCGTGTAATCTATTTGATTATCGGCGACAAATGAAATGGCCACAGCCATTTATATTTACATTTTAAATTGTATTTTTTCCAATCGACATATGTTTAGTAGTTTACGCAGCCCCTAAAGATGACCCGAATAAAGGTCGAAACTTCAACTTCAGCTCAAAAATATTCCCTTTCTTCTTACTTTTTTCTCAAGCAATGTATGAATGAATTTACATATTCTATCAATAAGCAATATTCGAAACTAGCTCTCATAAAATAAACTGAACACTGATAAACTTCCCACTGTTTATTACGTTCTCGTATTTTTTCTGCATTTCGTATTCAACATATTTTTTTAAAGTATGCATTAAGTTGTTTAGGTGATGTATGTAAGTGATAGAGTTAAAAGCAAGAGTAGACCATGCGTGCGCTCAAAAAATAAAATAGGTACATATATTACACAAGCAAAGATAGAGAAAAGCAGAATGATGGATATATCGATAAATGAATAGAAATAGAGCGAGAGAGAAAAATAAAGAGCGCGGGAGAAAAAGAGAGAGGGTTGTAAATTAAATTTTTATATTATCTTTGCAAATAATATTTTTTATTAGATCCATTATATTTCGTGGTCCGATTGACCAGATAACTTCTTTCAATTAATTAATCTTTATGTAAGGTATTGGTCGAGATAAAAAACCAGTGTCACGAGCGGGATTCGAACCCGAGTGGATCGAAGTCACGCTACCTCAAGTGGTAGAGCAGCGGCGTATTTAGCCGAAGGTCGTGGGTTGGAATCCCGCTCGTGAAACTGATTTTTTTAACTCAACCAATACCTTACAAAAAGATTAATAATTTTTATATTGTTTTGCATATTCAAACACCGCGGTGCTTGCGACGCCAGCGGTTCTGATTCGAATCCCAGCATAACCCACGCAATTTTAATTGTGCATAATGTAGAAAACGCATAAAGTGGTTCGACTGTTTGTGACGACAAAATGAACACCTTAAGCTCTGATGTATGCAAGAATTACGTTTATTGGATATTAAATTTGAGTAGATAAGTGTAATAAAGTTGATTTTTTATTCAAAATATAATTTTTGTATTACATTTACACAAATTCCGGGAAAGGTTAAATAAAACAATGAAAATACTCTCTCTGTATTTGTAAAGTGTGCTTCTGCACATTAGCCACAAGTTTTATGATTTGAAGAATTGCAACACTCCTAACACGACGTCGGAAAGTTGACAGACCCGGTACAGGCCTCGGTTCTTCCCAGCCAAATGTGTTCCGAAATTAGCGATTGTTGCTGAAGACCGAATCAACTGAAGATTTCTCATTACCCTTCGTGTTAAAGTAGTCCACAATGACGCGATTCTACCCGTAAATAACTCCCTTCCAATATAAACTTGTGAACACACTGGGGAGGTTTGAATCTATTCAATACAGCGGGACGAGCAATTTATTTATTTCCAAGCTCACCCTCCCTTCAGCCGAATCACTCAACATTTCCTTTAGGCAAATCAGATTAAATACGTCAATAACATACTATAAATCCTGAACAATTTTACTGGGAATCTGGCGTAATATTATCATTTTATAATATACTGTTGATGTATTTAAACTAATATTACCAAATTGAACGTACAAAATTATTGTTAAAAGATGGATCGACCTTATGTAGATTCGTTTGTATGATAATCAGGTATTGGGTTACAGAAACATAGAAACTCCCAACTTCAGCCTAAGGTTTCATTTAATTTGAAAACATCTTCAGGGCCTAATATGAAAAAAACATATAACTATAGCAGAAATGATAATTCACGATATTGTCTACTTACTGAGTTGGTTTAAAACTTCTTTCTCAGGTACATATGTAGTTGTTTATAAATCCTTGATAATAAGTAAATAACATATAAATACAACAATAAAATTTTCTTTGTTTTTTTCATATTGAATAATAGGGGTATTCACGATCTTTATGTTAACCTTGTTAACTCTTGTTAAATCGAGAAAAATGATGACGAAGGCCAATGTTAGATGTTAAGTCAAAAATGTAGTCACATTGCTATCCGTTAGGGCGNTATGTTAAAAATTAGGTCGAAAATATAGTCACATTGCTAGCCGTTAGAACGTAGGTAACCAACATGGCAGCCATGAATTTAACAGCTGTTTTTGTTTACCTGTATTTTTATTCTTAAATATGCATTAATTAAATCAATCCAATACATTTCTTTTGTTAATTTCTGACCTGTCCTTATACTTTCATGCATAACAGATACATCCACTATCCTATAAAGTAGTAGCTGTTAGACCTTACGATACAAGTTAGGTAAGTTGGCACGAATTGAAGCGTGTCATTTGTTAGAACTTTTCCAGTGCATGATAGTATTTTGAATAAAAGACTTGATTAACTTTCCTTTTTTATACTAACTGCTGGCATCTTACAATTTAAAACAAAAGAAAACCAAAACAAACAACAACACGCCTTCAAGTACTATTACAGCTGTATTTTTGGTTCTACCAGTCGCCACGCGTGGCATTGCGGAAAAATTAACGTTTGACATGCTAAGAAAAGAAGGGGGCGTTCATGATCTTACTGTACCCCTATTGTTTGTTGCTTAACCCCCTATCCTGTCTATTTGTATATTACAATTGTTTTGGTTTAATTTTATGTATAACTTTTCTTTAAACTTTCGTCTGCTCGACACTGTTTCCTTTGTTACAACATTTTGTATTTTGTTTTTAAATCAGGTAGATGTTTTGATTAGTGATTAGAACCTTGTCTACTTTGATTTTTGCAATCTAGCTCGGACACTATTTGTATCGTTTCCCCATTTTGTTACAATTTTTGCAAATTATCCTTTAGATTGCATGTGCCTGGTGTAAATATATAATATTACTCCGACATACTTAGTAATCAGCCTTGAACATTATAATTATAAATATATGAAATAACTATAATAGATAAGCCCAATATAAAAGTCGTGCATTCGAGGAATATACTTCCTACTTCAGGATGTCTTATAAATTAATTTAAAAAATATAATTACAAATTATTGGAGTAAATGTTACGCTAAAATTGAAAATACAGTACGCATAATGTCATAACATAATTTTTGGGACAAAACCACATTGCATGATATGTCGCAAGTACAAAATAAAAACAACATTATTTGGTTATTTATAGAAAGTGAATAGGCATCTATTTGAATTTTATTACATTAAGTATGAATAAAAAATAATTTTATATTTATTTTATAATTATTACATGTGTTAAGAAAATTTAGTGTTAACCAAATGCTAATTGTACTGGAATGATCAGGTTGACACTTCACAATGCTTCGATTGTTATAAAAGCTTACGCTTGTAATCAATTGCTTAATTTTGTCTGATTACAATATCATTTACGATTACACGGGAGTTGAAAATCACAGGCGAATTCCTAAATCTGTCAATTCTGACCCTGTCTACTTTAATTAATCTTGTAGCGTCCCGTCCTTGACGTCGTCTGCTGTTCAACCGGGGTAAACTTTACTAACATCCGCAGTTTAATTGGTCCTAGTTAATTGCTATATAGACCGAATCGCTGTATAAACAATTAGTTGTTAGTTGGCCTTTTCGCAATTTGCTTCTAGTCTTAATTTTTCTCAGGCGAGACAAAAGCCGGATTAATTATTCGAGTCTTAGTTCGTTTTCTTCACTTCACGAGCCGCAAAACTCCTGCTTTAATTAAGAAACGGTTTAAGTAACTAGGCGGTTAAAGAAGTTCTATCTAAGAATATTGTTTCACACTTTTTCGGAAGGAAATTAAGAAGGGAAATTAAATATTTTTCTCGCTATCACTATAATAAAAATCATATTTTTTTTCACTAACAAAAATGTCTTTTATGCTGTACGCTCAGCTAATATATGGCTTGTGTGTGTTACCTAGGCATTGAAAATATGTATAAATTTATCGTAATACCTCCTAAACTGAAACTGAAGATGATTTTTTTTTCATACGCTCTTTCAATTCACCGAAGAATTGATTTTATGAAAATGACCAAAAAATATGCCATAATTAAAAGGTTAAATATGTTCTGGTTCGATAATTTTTTTAATTTTCTCTCTGACCAAAAACGGATATTATATGTTATCACGTTATCTTTCATGTTACTCATATTACGTGAATAGTAGCTGGTAGATCATTTTTACATCATTGTATGGTTACTTATGTACAAGCCATTAGTTTACTTTGGTATGGATAACTAAGTGGTTCTAATGCTAATTGCAATAGAATTATAAATGTACTGCGTATTGGGGTTTTAGTGTTCATATGTTTAATTATTTATGTGAATTTGTTTAATTTAATTTTCAATTTTGTCTCTGTTTTAGTGATTACTTGTGTGATATGTTTGTGTGATTCTGTTTTTTTCAACCTGTAGCATGGCAGATTCTGTAAGAATTTAAAAATTAATGTATAATGTGCAAATATACACCTAGTCCCACTCCCTCACCCTCTCTCACTCCCACTCTCTCCTTCTCTCTCTCTCCCCCCTCCGTCACCCTCACTCTCTCTCACCCTCTCCCTCACACCCTTTCTCTCCCTTTCACTGTCTCTCACTCACACACACACTCTCTCTCTCTCTCTTTCACGAAATTTTCTTTCTTGTCCCAATTTAAAAAAATGTTTATTAGTTTTTAAGTATGTGAGTTTTTTTTTGTAGAATGTGTGTTTGTGCGTGTATAAAAAATTGATTCTTTAAAAACCTAAAGTTCTTTTTTTCCTTAGTTTGTTAATTTACTAGTATTAGTGTTTTTGAGCATGTATATATGTATGTATGTTTTACCTTACTTTTTCCAAATTTTTTCGTATTTATGTATTTGTCTGTTTGTTGTTTTCTTATATATNATACATGCTCAAAAACAAAAACAACAATATATATATATATATATATATATATGTGTGTGTGTGTGTGTGTATACATAATATACACACAATCTTTTTTTGTTTAACTTTCATTTGTGTTTTTGACTGAATGAAGTGAGAATAAGCGAGCATGTGTTTGTGTGTACATTTGTTTATACAAATGTTTTAGTTTATTCAACTTAGGCATTTTTAAGTTTTTTATTTATCCATTTATTTGTTCTAGTGTGTGTGTGTATGTGTGTGTTTGCTTTTTACATTTTATAATAGATAGAATCACTGTAATGCGTACATTATAATAATTATATTCAAATATGTTGATCACTAAAAGGATAAAGAAAAAAAGACTTAAAGAATGATTCAATTTGCTTCGTTCTGTCATCGAATATAAAATAAAAATGATAATCCACCCTGATTCTTTTCGTAATTGTGATTCAAATTTATTGAATTGATGAAATATAACCGATAGAAATTGCCACACCAATGGACGAAATGGTTTTAATAACGTTGCTTATAATAAATGAGGTCCAAATTTGTCAAAAATATCTGTCCGTCCGTGTCAATACTGCCTTTTGGTGTACAATGGGGGCCCAAATTGGAAGGAAGGGGTGTTGAAATGATTTTATCACTTTCCCGTAGCGAACCTCTTCCCTCCATTGCCGTATAAAAATAGGGAAATAACAAGCGGCTCATTTATTCTCCTACCTGCCCTATCTTTGATCCATATTGCCCTTTAAACCGACGAACCGGGGGCGGGGAAAAGCAAGTCAAGAGAAATAAAGTCAGAAATAAAAAAACAAAAATTAGGGATTTTTCCTTTGTGGTCGGACGATACGACAGAAGTCAGAAGCGTTATTAAGTGCCCCCAGGGTACAAGGGGGATCTATCGAGGATTAGCGTTTGATCAGAAGTTTTCTTACGATTTCCAGTGGACTCTTCAAGAAAGTTTCCTTCAACTTCCGTTCTTCCTTTGAGGGCTTTCAATACCATAACCCCAAAGACTTCTTTCACCGCTGTCTTTTCTTACGTTTCTCACTTGGGTGGATTAATTTAATAAGGATGGTCAAAATATTCGAGAAAATAAATAATCACCAATTCCAATTCGCCATTGAGGTATTATTGTCATTATTCTATTGTACGTTTCAAAAACCTATTCATAACATTTTTTTTACAGGGGCATTCGACAGCTTGGTCATTTCAGCCCCGAAGCACTAATAATACCACTACACTCTTGATACACAATCACACCAATAAATACATTCATACCTATATACATTGACCGCACTCATTCTGTTTGGTACATGGAGTACTCGATACTCCTCCATCTACATGTTCCCAATAATAAACTAACCTAGATTGGGGTCGATGGGGTATTTTTATAAAATTTCCGCCACCATTCCAAGTCATACACACAACCTGAGAGGCGATGGAGAAGCTACTCCGCCATTAGCCCCTCCCCATTCACACCAGTAAATACATTCACTCATACAAGACACAGAAACACAAAACACATACCTTTATTTCTATATACAATAAAAAATTCCCAATTCCTTTAAAAAGCGAAACAGAGGACCTTGAAACTCGCTGCTGTGTCCGAGAACTCTCTTTAAATCTGGCGGCATGCCTACTCGGGCCCTGTACGGAGCCAAGGCACGACACGCTTCAACTACGTGGGACACATCGAGCAACCTTTCTCTGCATAACGGACACCTGCGAAGGGATTGGCCCACCAGCAAGTGCTCATATGTCAACCGCGTACGGCCTATTCTTAATCTGGTAAGAACTATTACTTCTTTACTGCTCAGATCCTAGGGGGGCCATCTACTTGCAGGTTGTGAACTTAACATGTTGCCCACTGATGTTGCCATTTATCCCGTATCATCTTTTTCACAGTTTGTTTAGCGTCAGAGGGCCTGATCGCGATGGTCCGGTCGGGAGGGTGAGACGTTCCATCTGTCGCCGCCGCGTCCGCGCGTTTGGAATCCGTCATAACCTTATTCCAAAACGCATATATTAAAATCAATAAGACAAAGTAAAGCACACAGTATTCACAACTGCAGAGTTTTGTATAGATATACTTAAAATTTGCCAAATATTTTATGCCTAATAACTTACATTCACTCTACTTATTGGCCATTAGAGACTTAATTTCTCATCCTGAATTGGAAGAACCAAGGTAGAATTTCCTCCTGGATCTTAAACATTTACTAATTTCTATTTCCTCTTTCTTCCTACTTTTTTTTTTAAATTATGGTATTTGGATGGGTTATTTATATATTTCTTCATCCACCGTCAATCCGAGTTTCCCACAAAAGTCGACGTTTAGAGGTCGGCATAAATAATTGCCATGTGCTATCCAGACTGCCAAGGAAAACATCACTTTCCCCAGATAAAGTCCCCGAGCCCAGCAGGGAATTTCCTCTGCTGACAATAAACGCGCAACATCTGCCATCACAGATTGCTTAACACATGCACTGGCTGGGAGAGACCCTCGTTCGCATTCCTCGTCTCACTGGAATAGAATATTGACGAACTTTAAATAAGTTTGAAACCAGAAGTTCAAGCGGTATTTTGAGCCGAGTTTCAGTTTAAATTTAATACTGACGAAAATAGAAATGCAATATTCGAAAGAATTTGTTAATAATTACTTGGGATCAACTCTTTATTTAAAAGTAATGATTTCCACTATTTTTTTAAAGAAAAAATTTCTACATATAAATGAATGTAAAAAAATAGCGAGTTTTCCACAAAAATTGAAGTACGCAACATTTTTATTTATAAATGTTAAATTCTATTGCAAAAATTTAAACTTCCTCTTTCAATTGCAACGTATCATTATTATTTGAGATCGTATTTTGAGAAACTTGACAAATTCAGTGTTAATGCTACAAAAACTTATTATTTTGCTTGTTAAGAAAAATTTATTTTGTATCAAACTGTAATGTAAAATTGAGATAAAAGTACACTTTCGGTTTTGTTCCACTTGTTAAGAAATGATTATTAGATCTTTTTATATAATATTATAAGTTGTTTGTCCATATAATATAATCCGAGAGCATTGTAATTCGTTATTTTCTTGTTCAATGTTCTCAAAAGGTGTGGTTGAGATGGAAAGTTAGTGTCCGAGTGGATCGATATCACGATAGCTCAAGTGGTAGAGCAGCGGCGTATCAAGCCGAAGATCGTGGGTTCGAATCCCGCTCGCGCCATTGACTTTTTTATCTCAACTGAAAACCTTAATTAATTGTAATCTAAAAAGTAAAGTGGACTACAAATTTGTGAAAGCTATTTAAAGAAAAAAATGAAAAAAACCGTTCAGTTCACTCACTGAGGAATGATTATTAAATACTTCATGATAAAATATTGCAATATTTAAATGAAAAGAATTTAATAACGTTAACTGTTTAAAAAATGCTGTGTTTTACATTGATAAGACCAATCTTGTATTAAACTCTGTTCTGTGGTCACCGTATTATCAAAAATACAGGGTGTTACTGGTTAAATGTACGTACTGCCATAGTGCAATACGACTTTATATTTTATTTCATTTATCTTATTTCAGAATAAAATCCCAAATATGTTCATATCTCAGGAAGTGAGTCAAAATAGAAACCTCCTTCTGGTGGAACTGAAATACGTTTTCTTTAGCGAATCCACCATGCCAGTATTGGACAACCTTGTACCACCCTGTATATTCACAGGATTGCATAGGCTCAAAATAGATTTCTTAATTATAGTACCTATAACCTATAAACTAGGTAAAAAAATCGGCCTAGTTTCTGATGATTATTTAGAGCTGGCGTAAGTACATTAATTGAGAGGAGGCTTGATTTTGATGTTATTTTTCTTATAAATTATTAATTAATATAATTTGTTGTTCTGAAACACTAGAAATGATCTTTATTTCTTTTTTTATACTGGAGAGAAGCAACCAATCCCCTCAACCTTCCTAGAAACTCTACCAAGCAAGTCTCAAATAAAAAACTAGAGTAGTTTAGAGAACTATTCTTCCAAACAGGAACGGGATTGATAGGAATTTGTGCAATGTACACTGGAAAGAGATGGGCCCAAGGATGCTCCCTAGCGATACACCCATCAAATCAAATCAAAATTAAATTTAAATCAAAATAAAATCCTGTGGAATTGTGTTTATGAAATTTTTAAGTGATTAAATCACATTACGATTTCTGAAACAAAAAGCAAGTTTAACTTGGCTTTCAATTGAAATTTGAACAGTCGTACAGTCTGAGAGGAGGTAAGCGTTCCCCAAAAACACCTTTTGTCTTTTCTAAAAAATTCCAAAAAAACAAGATAACTGAACGGTGAACAGGTCAATTACACTAGGCCTGAAATGTCAAAGTTGCTCCAATACATCACCTGCTCCCTTCAGCCGACACCGCCGTTCGCCAGCACAAAAACCTGGGGTTATATTGTATAGAGATTGAGCACGAGGTAGTAGTGTTGGCGGTGGACAATGGCCCATTGTGCTTCGCTTTTCCAAACTATACAATTCCCAGCATGAAACTTAATCCAATTGAAAAACCCTCCCCGATCAACTCTGTGTTATTATAAAATAGTACACGTCAAATATATTCTTAATTCGACTGAAAATTGCGTTCAATTTATTTCAAGAACGCACTTTGTTTTTTTGTTAAATTATGAATGTCAACGTTTCAACTGTTTTTATACAAGAGAAAGTACAGTCTGCATGTGGCTAAAATGGTCGATTTGTCTAGAATCAATCATTTTTGAAACTCAAGGAATGAATAAGGAATGATGATGCAACTTATTGACTATTTGAATTCTCAGGTTTTAAAAATATTGGTGAAAAACTACTATCGAGAGTCTTCATTTAACAAGGAATTTACAGTTCGCCGATTTGCACATACATGGAAAAATAACATAATTTATACTTTGCCTCACGACAATAATCATTATTTGACAAGAATATCGGCATATAAAATTCTATTAAAAGTTGACAAATTAAGAAACTGACAATGATTTGAATATTAATGCTGTTTATTATCTACATAATTCTTCCAATTTTTTTATAAACATCTAGGCTTTTTGTTCATTTAAAGAACATAAATCCCAAGCCTTCCTTTTCTTTCCTCAGTGAAATATTGGGGCTTTTTCTAAGCCTAGAAGCCTAACCTCGAATGGGTGGTGGTTAGTGACGTTTAATCGATAATTATTCAGAAATCGTGAGATGCGGTCTGGTGTGATGTAGGTTTCAGAAAAATATTTTCTTTATCGTGACACGTTTCGATCTTTATTGAGATCATCTTCAGGGCCTGGGATTTACAAACATTTTTTTCCACATCCTATATGTATTTGTTAAATGTAAACAATGTTTGTAAATCCCAGGCCCTGAAGATGATCTCAGTAAAGATTGAAACGTTGGCACGATAAAGAAAATGTTTTTCTGAAACTTACATCACATCAGACCGCATCTCACGATTTCTGAATTACTAATTTCGAATGGTTACAGATCAGAATAGAAATGTCATGGTACGATTTAATGGAACACAATGTCATTTTTTAATTATGTTTTGTAAAATGATTTCAGCTTTAAGTAAAAAAGGTATACTTTCCTGACACAAGAACCATAAACCATAAACTTTATAAAATCACCTTTAATAAAAATTGATTATCTATATGACGAATATCAAGATATCACATTAAGTACGACGTTAATTATTAAATAAAAGCTCAGTTAATTTTACGAAATTTCTTCTCGGGGTTAAACGCGCGATATCCAACAATAAAAGAAAAAATATCCAAGAATAGGCCATAAGCGTGCGCCATCTCATGCAACAAGCCTGTATCATTTATTTTTTACGTCCCAAACTTTCTAATTAGTCTAAATTATGTATTTTCCTTTCTTCTTATACCGATTAACCCCAAATGAATAATCTCTTATTCTAAACTAATTTTTTAGGGCCAATACAACAACATAGTATCGACCTTTATTAAAAGTTTATCTCAACAGGGCATATTGATTTAAACATAACTACGGCCTCCCTTGTCATGAAATATATCCTCCCACCGTGAAAATGTCAACTGTATCAACCCTCCAGTGGCCAGTATGACTCAGCAGCTATATTAGCAAATAAAAAAATCTTGAAAAAGTTAGAAGTTCTAACTATTATCAAGTTTTAACCTTCAATTCTGATTGAATCGTTGCTTCAACATTTATAAATTATTTTTGTCTACGTGAATCGTGTTTCTTTAACAGTTTGATGTATGAATTATATTATGTACTTTCGAAACAAATTTTTTAATGTTTATACAATTTTTTATTTTTTCTAACTATGAGTTATCGACGTTAAAAAGCAGTGATTGAAGCTCACCTTCGATGTTGCTTTGAATGGATTTTTAAATATGAAAATATAGTTCCAAGGTTTGAATTCGGTTTTTTTATAGATTAACAACGTTTCGTTGTTTATTTCTCGAAATGAATACTACAGTTTCTGAAATTATTTATTCAAATTCTTGATAGTTCATTTACACGTAAGAGAATTGATAACCGTGCTGATAATTGAAAATCTCAGTTTTTTTACATTTTCACATGCCCATTATTTATTTATGCACTCCAGCCGGCCCGGAAATCCCAGAGGTACATTCAGGATTTACTAAGCAGGATGCCGGGCCATTATTCCCATTCATAATTCTTAGGAAAATAATATGCCCGAGCGGGGATGAATCACGAAATCGACTTATCCAGTCTCCGCCGACATTTGGGGCCCGGATAAATAGAAATTAAACGTACCGAACAAACCTGAGAAAAAATCCGGCTGAATAAATACCACGGAAGATTAGCTTATGGGGACAATTCATCAAAATAGTTGTAGTTCAAACAAAGGCTCGATAATAGTTTTGCATAATTAAAACAAATTTAATTACAGCCGGTTCACCATTAGTTACATTAATTAGACTTTTGACACAGCCCAATTGATTTTCAGACTGAGATGAATATCGTTATATTTGAAAATAAAAACATAACATTTTGGAAAATATATTACAATTAATTTTGGGTCACATAAAACATTAACAATTATAAATTATTCAATACAAACACATTTACGGCCGTAAAGGGTTTAATAACAATTGTACAATTGAACTACATTAAAAAAAATCGAGTCGATTTTGTTGCTTATGCCCGTGACAATTGTTTATTATTAATTATTAAAAGTTAATTGTACATTTTGTATTGTATTCAAACTTGACGATATGGTCCGTATAACAAAAACAACGGTTTTGATCATTAACATTGTTTTTATATCGTAACTCCACTTTTTTAAAGAGAGAAGGGTGGTTTTGGTATTTATTTAAATAGGGATTATTGATTACAATTTATAAAATTCGATTTGACAAAATGCCCAGAATCGATTGTGTGTCTTTACTTATGTATGTAGTGGTTATTTCCACATTTATATTTCAAGAGAACTGGCCAATCGCAATACAAATTAAAATTAACGTAAAATAGAATTACACTACACAAAAAAGAAAAAAACGGGTATATTAGTAAATAAAGGTTATCATTGTACGCAATACATAAACTGTAAGCAAATAGTGGAATGTACAGTGATGGTTAGAAGTGAAGAATTAGAATAGAACAGCGAAAAGACAGCGGGGACGAGAGAGAGTGAGACATAGATAGATAGATATAAAGATAGATAGATAGATAGCTAGAGAGAGAGAGAGAGAGAGAGAGAGAGAGAGAGAGAGAGAAAAAGATAAATATTGAAAAAGAAAGATAGAGAGAAAGAGTGAGTGTATGTGGGAGAGATTCAGAGAGAAGTCACTCAAAACAAGAGACAGATAACAGAAAAGATGCGAAAAGAAACGACAGACATCATAGAGGAACCGAATAGAGAAAGTTAAACCTACGAATTCTAGCAAAGATGATTTCTCAACAGTCGAGAAGCCAAAAATATTTATCTTTAAGAGATATTGTTCTTCCTTTCCTCTCGTTCTCATCTTCTTCTTCTTCTCTATTCGATTTTTGTATAATCTCTCTCTTTCATATTCTCACTCTCACACTAGCTCTCTCACTCACTCTTTCTCTCTCTCGTCCCCGCTGTATCTAATCTTTCTCTGTATCTAATTATTTATCTATTTACACATTTATCATTTCTATCTGTATTTCTCTCCTTGTTCATTTCTTTAATTTGCTTTTTGTACGACAGAACTTTAAAAATTGGCGTGATCATGAGAGATTTAATTTGTATCATCGTTACTGATTTCTTTAAACAAGGGAAGTTTGGTTTGAAAAATTATTCAAAAATAAATAAATTATTAAAAAATTAATCAAACAATTTTAAAAGAAGAAATAATACAAAGGAAACTACATCGTGTTTTTGTATATATTATTCAGAAATCGTGAGATGAGGTCTGGTGTGATGTAGGTTTCAGAAAAACATTTTCTTTATCGTGCCAACGTTTCGATCTTTATTGAGATCATCTTCAGGGCTCAAAGTGTTTGTCTTCTGTGTAATTCTGCCATTCGGGCACTCTCAACACGACACGCAAGAATGGCAAAATTACACAGAAGACAAACACTTTGAGCCCTGAAGATGATCTCAATAAAGATCGAAACGTTGGCACGATAAAGAAAATGTTTTTCTGAAACCTACATCACACCAGACCGCATCTCACGATTTCTGAATAAGTATCGATTAACGGTCACTAATCACCACACATTTATGTATATCGTTATAGCGGTATTATGTAGGTAAGTAAGTGATATGATGTAAAACCGGTTAAGGGTTATGGATAGAAAAAATGTATGGGGTCCTGAGTGTTAATTAATTACACCATTTTGAAAGGTTGATGGAAAAATGTCGGTGCAAAGTATTTCCTCTCGTGAAAAAAATCCTCAATTAGCAAATTGGGAACAATAAAGCATTCAATTTAAGTCGCTTCTGTAAAATAAGCCAACAAAAGTTTTTAATTATTTCACCTGATACGCCGTCCGCCCTTATTAATGGCTAAGTCCCTCGACCTCCCCTCCACAGGGGCTGCCCATTAGTAATTCATCTACGAACAAAGTCCTTTCATTTGCCCAGGAACAAAGCAGACGCTATACCTCATCGTGGCTCGCGAGCTTTTTACCACGGGCTTTTTTGACAGGTGCGGCTTGAGTTTAATTCCGGCTCGTGACGGTGACACTTTCGACTGACAAAAGCCGAGTGTTTTAAAGTTGTACGAGGACCGTTTTTTTTACAAACGGGATAGGGAGTAAATCAAGCGGTGGAAGGCTGTTTACAAATCAGTACATTTAACTTTAACCACGTTCTAGCTGCTCTTTCTAACAAAACTAAGAAAACAAGCTTTTAACTCTTGTCAACACTGAACAAAGAACTGTATAAGGATTAAAGCTTTGACGGTTTGAAATTTAAATTATAATTTGAATAGTGTTTTTCTACTTAAACAACAATCTAACTAAAGATTTACGGATCGCTGTCGGATTTCTTACATGCTTCTCAGATAAAAAAAAGTAGACAGATAAAAAGAATAAACCTCCTCATAGTCCGATATATCCTCATCATGATGACGGCAGATAAATTAAAAATCTAAGGAACATATTCCGTGAATATACCCATTGTTTCTCACAGTCAGGCGGCACGGCACGTAAGGCCAAGGCACGTCAGGCGTATAGGGAAAAAGCGGAATTGCATGGAATCCCTGGCCAGAAGTCAGTGACACCAATGACCTGACTAAAGCCGGGAACACACTTACCCGATGCAATGCTAAGCCATGCTACCCGACGCTTTGCCACGTTTTGGTAAGGTGTGCACATCTATGCGACGTCAAGCGTACGCCACAGCGTGTATCACAAATCAGTATCACAATCGCAACGCCTCTTTTGTTCTTGATGCATTATTTTGAGCAAAACCATGTAATGAACTGTTAGTTAAATTTTATGAGCAAAACCATAATAAATTCTAAGTTAAATTTAATTGTTTTAAATAAAGTTATTCCGGTATTTTGCAAAATTTGCAGCCTACTGCAGCATAATTAAATAATTTTTATAAAAACTCATGAATGTTTTATCTCGTTTAATTTGGTTTGTATTAAAATAAGAATGTTTTAATTAATATAACGACAATAATACATATAGTTTGAAATAAAAATATGAGGACCCGGTTCTTTTGTCTTCGACTGTACTCGACGAAAATCTGGACAGTATGAAACTTCGTTGCATCGCATAGCGTAGAATAGCGTAGCGAAGCGTGACATCAGGCAGTTGTGCACGCGGGTAATACGATCTTATGGAAAATTGGGCTTTGGATTTGCGTCGAGTAGCATCGGGCAGCGTCGCATGGTGTTGCATCGGCTAAGTGTGTTCCCGGCTTATGCCGTAGCATGGGCATATGGGACGGAGTCAATGAAATGTCGGATATTTGGTCAAAAAAGCATCAAATGTAAATTCTCTAAGCCCAAACCCTATTGTCACCAGGCTCCGTATCACAAAAAAAGGATACATTGAAAAATGATCAATGTGTACAAAACTTGTTCGAACAATACTCCAGGCATGAGGCACGCGAAGAGATTCACAAAAGTGCTATCAGCTAGACTTACAAAAGAATTACTGCAGGGAAACCGCAATTACAAGGCACATGCACCGGTTAATGGTACAGACAGATGAAACATTTGCAGGATACTGCCACGAAGAAGAGACCGTCGTATGTTTTTGTGAGGCATGTCTGTGTAGATTCCTAGAACTAATGGAGGAAAATCAGCAAGCAAGATCCTACACTAAGGAGCCAATGGCAAGGCTATGAAAGTTGGTTAACAACCTGACACTAGCCAATGATTTATAAAATTAGAGGAGCACAATAGATCCACTTAGATCGAGGTGCGGAAGACCTTGTGGCCACTCTTTTATACCTATCTCTATCCGTCATTACGATTTAATAATTTTTTCTAATTATTTTTGCTACTTTAATGGCAACTTTTGCTAAAGGAGGCGGTAGCTCGGAAGAAGTACAATACTAGTCTGAAGGAGCAAAGTCAGGAGGGTTGGACATGTTTGTGCTCGAAATTCGTAAGTTTTACAGTGCATATCGAGAAAAGAGCTTATTTATTATTCTCACTTCTATACTTTACCATCAAATATTTAATCATACTTTAACCATGCTTTGTTGATTGAATATTCTTCCGTTGATGCTAAAAGCCATCCAGTGTATGTAATGTGGGACGTTTCTCTGGTTGAAGAGGTTCTAGCGTGATGGAACAAAGGTTCGGACTACAGAATCTTTGCGGTAGAGGAATCTCGATTCAAACCAATGAGAAAGTTTGTGCTTTGTATGCCGTGCAGTGTGCAGCCGAGCGTTGATTTATTTAAACGAAACTTCTCATAGACGGAATAACGGTTGCGCCTCTTCGAAACCTCGTCGTACTTGTATATATTCCGAATCGATCTCAAAACTGTCAGAATCAAAGTGAATCCTTTAAAACTTACCTAATCGAACAGAGTAATCTCCGTCACCTCCTGTCACAAGTAAATATTATTTTCATAAATTTATTTGTTGGATTTTGAACAAAGTATTCTCCCAGTTGATGTATTGCTTGATGTAAACTAAGCTCGTGCACAACTTCAGTTTTTCCATCTTGTACCAAATGGTGATTCATCTTAAAACGTGGCAGATCTAGTTGGTTTGACGTTGTTTTGTAAGATCTGTGTCAATAGCTTCACGTTAAGAACCAAGATCACCCTTAGAGCCTGTGGATATACATTTTTGTACATATACACATTTTAATTATATAGTATATATACGCCCTTTGAATTCAGGACCGGGAGGCCGGTGTTCGGTCTATCTTTGCTTTGACCGGCGTTAGTCCTTGTATCGCAATCGGCGAGTGAAATCTTATTCATTGCCCAGTTCGTTGATCAGTTGGCCCGATCAAATCGTGATTTCCGCAGATCGTCCTTAGCGGAGATAAAATATTTCATTTTTAAATCTCGCAATTTTCGTAGCGAATCCACCCTCTGAAGCTCTCGCTGGAGCCGAGACGAGGTAAGGGTTTCCCTTAGGGATGAGCATCGGCAAAAAAACATCGATGATCGCCATCGATTAAACATCGGAACCACACCATCGATGGTGGTACGACCATCGACTATAGTCTTCACATCGACGGTTTTTTGAGTACTCATTACTCAAACCACAAATTATTTTCATATGTATACATTATTTTTATCTGCCACTTTAGAAACATAAGCTAATTTTTCAAAATTCGCCATTTCTGAACCTTTATTAGGAACTTGATTAATAAAAATTGTGTTTATTTTTTAATAACATATATTAGGAATTATTTTTATCTTTGGTTTCATTTATAGTTGTTTATAGAGCTGTCGGTCCCTTTTAAATATAAGACGTCTATAGTTAAAGTATTTTGTGCCTTAGTGTGAATTATATTCGAAATACTTCGCTGTTTTTCTTCGAAATTTTGGAAAACATCCATTATCCACCCAAGCCCAATTGTTTTCCCCTGCTAAAAAAGTAATGGTTTAACATGTACCTAACTAAAATCAACCGTATCCTTAATTTAATTTATTATTAATGTATCCACATTTTACACTGAAACACTACCACATCTTCTCCGGAACGAAATTTAAAAAACGTAACTTTAAAGTCAATTTATCCTCCAAGCTTGGTTTCCGAAACAATCTGTCCAGCTTTGGAACAGTTCAGAGGGAACAGATGTGCCACTAAGACAACAAACTGAATAACTCCTGACA
>NW_019392909.1:615167-802667 GCF_000648675.2 Cimex lectularius | reverse complement strand
TTGAATTAGAAAAATGGCAAAAAGGAGGGAAAATGGTGTCCGAGTGGATCGAAGTCACGATAGCTCAAGTATTTAGTAGAACAGCGGTGTATCTAGCCAAAAGTCGTGGGTTACCAATACCTTACATAAAGATAAATTAATTGAAAAGTATTGATAAAACGTTGGAGGCTGCCCAGGAAGAAACGTCAATACTTCAGAAGGTTAAATCAATCTTACAGGTGAAAATGGACTAAAAAGTCTAATCCTCAATTGTTACGGAGGTATTTCCTTTTTCAAGTTATTTAAACATTTCACAACTGAATTCCATAAGGTTCATATCTCCAAAATCAGTGCACCTACTGTAAATTAATCATACCGATGGAAAGAGTATCGAATGCCCTATGAGCCCTGAGATGACCTTAAGTAAACAAAGTACAAAATCACTTAGAAATAAACTTTTACGAATTTCCAGAGTTCTTATCTAATGTTTACGTAAAATTTTCTGGTTTCTTGGTTCTGTAAATACTGAGATATGGCACTTATAGGAATGTTGCCAGTAAGAGGATTAAATATGTAATTAATTTCTCAAGTAATCTAATTAAAATTAACGATTAATTGCTAAAAATTTCATTTTTTGGTTACAAGCGGTTTAAAAAAATGCATTCTTAAGATTTATTATTTTTATTATTATTAAGAAAGTTCTGTTAAAAATATTGAAATTAATAAAAGGTAGACAAGAAGGGACCATTTGGGAAATAATTAAACATAAGAAAAAACAAAAATCTTGTAAAAATAAACGATGTAAGGCTTGAATTTAATTGTTTGAAGCTTTTTATTTTTTCAAGATTCAAGGTTTAAAAAGTCTCACTTATACGGTTTTCTTCCTCTTTTCTTGTCTAATCAAATTTCCTGTAAGATAAATATTTTATGAGATAAGGGGGACTTTATGCAAAAATGTGATAAAGGTTTAGGTAATCTGAAAAGTGAAATATTTCGATTAAAATTGAGTATTAAACTCTGGACAGTAGAGACTTTTTAGTCTAATTTGGTATGTTGGATAATCTCTTAAAATATTGACTTCTGTTTTTTCATTATTAGTTTTTTTCTTACACCCTGTGTGTAGGAAATGATCAGCAACCCTTCACATTACACGAACGTATGTTAGGATAAAATTGAAAGACCAACACACCGATCAACTACCAAAGTTAATGTCACGAGCAAACCTTCACCAATATAATATGCATAAATAGTACAAAAATGAATAAAAAACATACAGACCAAACACTGAATATAACGAAATATATGTCAGCAAAAAAAAACTTTTTTACTATAGGAATTTATAAAATGAACAGTACATGCAAAATAGCACCCAGACACTTTAAATACGAGAAAGTACCTCGTACAGCGAAGTCATGCAAATTACAACAGCACTTTTCAGAGCAAAACATTTTAATTTCATGTTCAAAATCGATCGTATATTATTTACTAATAAAATTTATTAAAAAAATACTACCTTTTTCAATCTAGTTGCATTTCCAAGGCCAACCAATTTTAAAGAATATATTCGATTTGTGTATGTGGTAAAAGTGTAATTCATTACCTAAAACAGAGAAAAAAAATTAATGTAACAATAATATATTTTATAGTAATTTAGTTATGACAACTATTGAATCATTCAATTAAATTTTAAGCGTTGTTTCTCAATTTTTTCAAAGAACTAGTTACAATTATTACCATGTTAGTACAGGTAATATATATTGTTTAAAAGAATAATATCTAACAATAATCATGTTTTACAATTGACAATTTTGTTTTTTTAAAGTAATATTGTTTATGTGTGAAGATAAATAGAAAGTTATGAATGCAACCATGTCTTTTTGTATGGAAGATACAATAATATTTACATGATCGATCAAATGAATTTTTGGATCATAAGCCATCCTGTACCTATATCATCGGTCATATTTGTCAAATTCAACTAGTTTCTTTTACATCATTCCAGGGAGATATAAAGATATTTCAAGACATCCATTCTTATTTTGTCTGGCGGTGTTTTTTTGTTTCAAAGGCTGGAAAGATGGGGCCGGTAATTCCGAATCAACCCTTTTTAAAAATTTCACCAACTTCTCTCCCTTAAAAGACTGAGTTTATCGCTGTGCCCCTCGGCGACAACCTGAATCGCCCTTTGAGACAGTTATCGGCAATTGAGTTACAGCCCCCGATGCCTTGTTATAACTTGAGTTGTTAAACAACTTGAACCAATCAAACTTTTATTTTACTTCCAGTTATTTACTTTTGTTTTTTATATATGTATATTTTTATAAGTTTTAAATGTATTTAGAGAAATGAATTACTTTTGGTATGTTCTCCGTCATCCTATTTTAGTTATTTCAGCTCTCTCACTCACTCTCTCTCTCTCTCTCTCTCTCACTCTCTCTCTTTCTCCTCTCCCTCTACCTTTCTCTTTCTGGATAAATCAATGTTTGAAGGAATGTCAAATTGTGTTTGTGAGGTTGTCAGAGGGGGAAAGCAGTTGAGGTGGAGGTATATACATAAATGAGTAAAAATTAGTAGATAGATAGGCAGAGAGAACCCTCATACGAGATAAATAATACAGAAGGAAAGACAAAAATATTTATCATTAAGACACAAATGGTGTGTGTGTGTGGGCGCGCGCGCGTGTGCGTCTTAAGAATTTCCACTTGTCCTTTTCAATGCCTTCTTCTTTAGAAAATCTATGGAACTACCTATCTGTTTATTTTTCTAAGTCTCTGTACATTTTCATTCTTAACTATTATGACATTTTATTAAATTATGCATTAATCTTTCACTTTATACTTTTATAAATCAATAAATATATGGAAAAATCCCATTCTCTCTCTCTGTCTTTGAATCCGTACACTTTTTATACCTCGAGGTATATATCTATGTATCTCCTTTTCCTTTTATATTAATCTACTGTCTGTGTCTCTTTCTTCCTCTTTTTCATACACACTTTCTGTCTCTCTCGCTCTCCCTCTATATATCGGCCTGCTGTCTCACCCCCTCTGTCCCTCTTTCTCTCTAACTATCGATCTATCTCTCTATCTCTGTTTAGGGTGAAATAAAAAACGTATGAAAAATTACTTGCACCATAGATTAAAATTATTATTTGGAGAACCTGAGAAGCGGTCTGGTGTGACCTAGGTTTTAGAAAAACTTTCTTTATCGTGCCAACGTTTCGATCTTTATTGAGATCATCTACAGGCCTCAAAGTGTTTGTTTTCTGCGTATTTGTGTCCTTCTTCTGTGTCGTGTTGAGAGTGCCCACAACTACACTTTGAGCCCTGAAGATGATCTCAATAAAGATAAAGACGTTGGCACTTTAAAGAAAATGTTTTTCTAAACCTACGATACACCAGAACGCACTTCACGATCTCCAAATAATCATTGACTAACGGTCACTAAACACCACACATAAATTAAAATATTCAAAAAAGCTTCAATATGCTCATATTTTGATCCGTAATTGACCATTAAAAAGGAATGTGGTTTAAAAAATGAGACACCGATCTGTGTAAGCATAGATTGGCTAATCCTAAGGAGGGCTCAGCTCTGAAGTCGTCCCCCTTCAGAGGCAATGCAAATGCTATGCAAATCCGGGCCGAATTGGTATCGGGGGACTCGGTTCCGGATCATTATGCTTCCACCGCGAGAGGAGCCCACGAATAGTACTCAGGGCATTATTCGGCATTATCCCTAATCCAATGCCTGGGGCAAATTCATAATTTCCGAGTAGAACGCCCCTTACACTTAGAAAATCTCCCTTGACGACCTCTCGGCCGAGCCAACCCTCGCCGATTCCACAAATTTCGAACAAAGGAGAATAAACACAATCGCGAGAAAATGTTTACGATTTCCTTAATTTGAATTGTAAATTTTTTTTTTAAGAAGAGTCGTGTTTAGATTTGATCAAATTGCTAATCCGATAATAAAGAAATACTCTTTTGTGAATATGTTAATCTAGAATGCAAGTCATTTTTAAACCATTTTTTTTATTCTCCTCCCCTTTTGGGTAAATTATTTCACATTTTCTCCAATTTTTCTCGTTAATTATCATTGAACATACGTTAAAAATCATTGAACAATTTTAGAGAGAGGGAGAGAGAGAGATTGAGGGTGGAGTGAGAGCGGGAGGGAGGGAGAGGGAGCGAGGGAGGGAGAGGGAGCGAGGGAGGGAGAGGGAGTGGGAGAGGGAGAGCGATGGGAGGGAGGGAGGGAGAGAGGGAGGGAGAGGGGAGAGAAAGAAAAAAGAGCGGGTTGGGGTGGGGAGTGTGAGAGAGAGAGAGTGAGTAAGAGAGAGGGGAAACAAAGAGATAGACACGTACAGAGAGAGAGAGAGAGAGAGAGAGAGAGAGAGAGAGAGAGAGAGAGAGTGAGTGAGTGAGAGCGAAAGATATTGAGAAGACAAATAAAAAGAAGGAGAAGATGAGAAAGAAATGAGAAAGAAATAGTATATAAGAAAAAAGAGGTGATATAAGAAAGAGGGAAAGACAGAGAAACGGAAGAAATAGAGAAGAACAAGACGAAAAGAAACAGAATGAAAAGAGATAGAAGAAAGAAACAGGAATCGAAGATGTACAGAGAGAAGGAGAAGATGAGAAAAGAAATGCGAGATAAAGATGCAGGAAGAAAGAGAGAATATAAAATACGCCTAGACACACAGACACAGATTTGATTTAAAAAGTTTTATTTTACAAAATAAAACAAAAAATATTACAAACACTAACAAAATCTGTGCGTGAGCAGACAGGAAAGTTAGATAAATCGATAGGTAGATGGATGAAGTGTGAGGGAGAGGGTTGGAGCGGGAGGGAGGGAGAGGGAGGGAGAGGGAGAGAGAGAGAGAGAGAGAGAGAGAGAGAGAGAGAGAGAGAGAGAGAGTGAGTGAGGAGAGAGAGTGGGAGGGTGAGGGAGAGGGAGTGGGAGGGGTAGAGGGATAGGGAGGGAGGGAGAGAGAGAGAAAGAGTGAGAGAGAAGACTTTTTATTTGTTTGTACATTTAGAACAGGTAGATATTGAGAGAGATAGTCAGATAGAGATAGACGGATAGAGTAACTGAGCGTGTGTGTGGGGGGGAGGGGGAGAGAGAGAGAGAGAGAGAGAGAGAGAGAGAGAGAGAGAGAGAGTGGGAGAGAGAGTGTGTGTGTGTGAGAGAGAGAGAGAATGAAATTAAATGAGCCTCAGGTATTTAATAAACTAAAAATCATTGTTACGGGCTATCAAAGAGACATTCAGCATAAAACTTAAAACAAAAGAAAACGACAAACAATCTACTAAAACAAGAAGCAGATGCCAAATGAATAAATAACCAGATGACAAGATGTAGTGAAAACAGCACAAATAAAGCAGAAAATACAATAAAAAACCGCCAACGAAGAAATGATGTCAAATAAAAAAATAGAAGAAATGATTTCCTGGAAAGAACACATAAAGTAGATTATAAAAGACTACCAAAAACAAGTGTAGGTCATCCGACAAGAGATAGAAGAAAATTTTACTACAAGAAAGTTCTTAACGTAGAAAATATACCAAAAACTAGAAAAGACACAATGTATAGAAAACAGACAAAACTTTTGACCCACAATGAAATGTGTTTCTGGATCAATCATTCTTCTCTCTTTCTCTCTCTCTCTCTACCTATCTTTCTCTTTATCTATCTATCAATATATCTCTATCGTTATATCTGTCTACATCCCATTCTTGTTGTGTGTGTATGAGCGAGTTACAAATATTTTAAAATATGAAGGGGAAAAAGTTGGTATGATGTGTAAACAAATAATAAAAAAATATTACAGATCCAATCGATGCTCCAATCTTCCAGTATTTCAGGAATCATTTCAGACGTGTGACGACCATCATCAGCTGTATCATGGCATCCTTGAGGGGCCGGTACAATCCCGTCGGGAAATGAAGACTTTTGAAGACTAATCGTGTTACCCAACCGACTAAACGTACCAGCACCACCTGCATACCCGTCATCATCCGTCTTCGTTCACTCTCTGGTCCAACCTTAGCCGGACAATTATAACCTGTAGACGTCTCGGTCGATGTTGTGAATTATATCTCACGAGTTAAAGTATTTGTAAGCTCAGCGGAAAGAACCGACTGCTCCGACGATTTAATGATAACCTGGTTGAAATATATTTCTTATCGGTTTGTGATTCGTCATTTTCCGGTATGACGGCTCAGCAATCATTGGATTTTCAGGTTTTAATCTTGTGTGCCTGTTTTTCTTCTATTTTCCACCACATTTCTTCTTCTGCTCTAAGAAATATGCTACGTCTTGATAAGTAACATGATATAAATGGTTGCTTTCATTTTTAAACATAAATTATTGTTACTAATATCGGAAAAAATTGTCTTGGAAATATTTGTTTTAAATGCCGTAAAATCTGCCGTTTTCATACAACTGAAAACCCGATCAAAATCACACTTCCGGAACAACGGCCAACACAAACAGGTTGTATTTCGTTAAAGGGCATCTGGTATGCATACGTGACTAAAAAGCGAAACTATCGAATGACCGGGCATTATCCGAGCAAACGGTTCCAAAAAAACGCGATACCTGCCGATTATTAGTCTGCTCGCCCGTTGGAAAACCCACCCTGGAAAATTATTCATCCTTTTAAAACTAATTTACCCGCTAATTTCTTCATCCCCTTGCCATGTGGATCCGCGAAAATAACAGTTCCTTGATCAGAAAACTGTTTTGGATTGCACTGTTTACAGGCTGAAACTTACACGTTATTTGCAATTACAAAATAATCTAACCACTTATATTTAATATGCATGACGATTTATAACGTCCCGTGATTATTAATTTACAGTTCGATAATTGTAGGTGACATCAACTATAAAATATTCTCCCTGGTCAAACAAAATTATGAAACATTAAATAATTCTAGAGAATTCTTTTCAATTAATTAATCTTTAAGTCAGGTATTGGTTGAGATATAAAAGTCAGCGTCACGAGCGGGATTCGAACCCACGACCTTCGGCTTGATACGCCGCTGCTCTACTACTTGAGCTATCGTGAATTAGATCCATCCACTCGGACACCAACTTCCCATCTCAACCCCACATTTCGAATTTTCGCTCCTTTTTGCTATTTTTCAAATGTCGGCTAATCTATTTGATTCTCGGCGACAAATCTCAACCAATAACTTACTAATAATTGAAAGGAATTTATTTGGTCAATCGGACCACGAAACCTAATCGATTTAATAAGGAAAATGAAGAATACTTCAGCTCTCCGTGGCCATTTGATTTGTCACCGAGTAAGGTTTTGTAAATTTATAATTGTAAAATTATTTTTTGTCCATGATGAATTCCCGTAAAGAATTTTTGAAATACTGAAAGCGCAGAAAAAACTGAACATTAAAAATTATTCGAAAATATGTTGAAGAAAATATGTAGATTACGTTAAGTAATAAAAACTTTTCGTTTTAATTTGTAATTTTACCGTCCCTAATTATCATGGTCCATTTCTTTTTTCATTTGTTCTGTTGACAAACGGTTTCGGCTTAAAGCCATTTTCAGGAGTTGTTTTCTTTTATATGGCATCCTGTTTGTGTGCTGTAAGGGGGTGGTTTTGTTTGCCGGATGTATCCCATTATATTATTCCCCTTTCTTCCTACAGGACATTATGTTAAAAAAATATACGCTTATGACAAAAGCAGATTTATCAACATATTGCTAATGTTAAGCAGATGAATATTATATTATGTATTATTATGCATTTAAATTGTGCTGCACGCAAAATTCTTTTTAAGATAATATAAAATATAATAACTTTATTTTTATTTTTGTGTTTTTATCCGATCCAAGTGTAATGAATCGCTATGAAAGCCGTGTTCGGATGATGATAGCGGGCAAATTACTGACCTCATCCGGACGTGTTTTGTTGCAAAGACCGGAAGCGGTCTCTCCCATATCCTCCGTTCCCAAAAATCCGTCCGTATCGTCGTGTAAGCGGGTGTCAAAACGATATCGTGGATGAGTAAACTCATAACGATGCCAATTTATAATTGGTTTCGTTGCCAGACCTGGGAAAGGGCCGCTTCACTTCCAATTATCACCCCTGAACTTCATTAACCGTGCTTTTAGGAATTGAAGGTGTGAAATAAAGGTGTCATATTTTATTCGATTTATCCCTCTCCTAATCGCGAAAATGTTATTATAAAATAAACGGCGAAGGATGTAAGAAACAAAAGGAAATTCATATGGGATAATGTAAGAAAAGATAGAAATATATAAAAATTTATATATTATATATATTCAACTCTCCACTCTCTCTTCACTTCTCTCTCTCTCTCTCTCTCTCTCTCGCCCCTCCTCACACACACTCCCTTTCTCCCGCTGTCTGTCTGTTTGTCTCTCTCGCTCTATTTATCTCTCAATCTTTCTCCTCTCTCTAGGATAGAGAGAGAGAGAGAGAAAGAGAAAGAGAGAGAGAGAGAGAGAGAGAGAGAGAGAGAGAGAGAGAGAGAGAGAGAGAGAGAGAAAGAAGAGAAAGTGAGAGAAAAAAATGGTAAATAATTAGTTTAAAAAAATTAGTTATTGTAAGTAGGTAGATAGAGAGACAGGAGATAGATATAGAGGGAGACACATATTTAAATATAAATAGGTAAATAGAAAAGAGAGTGAGTGAGAAGGAGAGAAAGTGAGTGAGAGTGAGGGGAAGAGGGAAGAAGAAAAATAATTAGTTAGACAGGAGATTGTAGGGAGATAGATAAATAGAGAGATAGTTGTTAGAGAGGGAGAGAGAGAGAGAGAGAGAGAGAGAGAGAGAGAGAGAGAGAGAGAGAGTTCTCGTCATTTCTATCTCTCTCGCCCCCTTTCACCCTTTCTCTCCTTATCAGTCTGTCTGTCTCTCTCTCTCTCACTTCTTCCTTCTCTTCGTAGCATAATAACAGACAGGTAAACAGTGCAGGATATGAGAGGACATTACAAATTAGTAGTTTGCTTTTTTGGAAACCCTAACCAAATATTGCTCTCACTCACTTTCTCTTGCTCTCTCCCTCACTCTCTTCCTCACTCCTTCTTCATTTCTCTCCCACACCCCCTTTCACCTTCGCTCTCCTTATCTGTCTGTCTGTCTGCCTCTCTCTCTCTCTTTCTCTCTCTCTCCCTCTCTCTCTCTCTCTCTTCTTATCAGATTAACAGACGGGTAAACAGTACAGGATATGAAATGATATTACAAATTGGTAGTTTGCTTTTTTGGAAACTCTAACCTCTTAAGTACTGTAACGTTTTTGCTTATCGTACTTTTCGTACTTCCTTACTTAAGTTCAATTAACCTTATTCTTCTTTTTGGAAGGAGAAGGTCATTGATTATTGTTGCTGGAATTATTTCTCATTTGAGCGGTTACTTCACATTTGGAAATGAACACATATGGCAGTTTCTTCCACCGCATTGAATCACTTGTAAGGGTATTATATTTTCCAATATTTTTTCTTCAGTGTGACTTATTTTACGTTTTTCTATTCATTTTTTTCTTGTGTTAAAAGTTGAATAAACGATGCTTGCAAAGTATACCAACGAATTATATAAAACCGACATCAGCTAAATAATATCTCCGTGCGGGTACCATGTTCTCGAATGAGTGCGTTGTGTCAGTCCTGATCCAATTGATTAGCGAACACCGTCCTGTTCCGGGAATAGCGGAATAGTAACAATGCCACGGTACACGGGTCAACGTTATCGACAAGGCGCGCAAAACTGCGACATGCCTACGGATGAAAGTCCGAAACTTGACAAATAACCAAAGACCTTATGAAAGATTGCGATCTTGTAATGGTTATATTAAAAATTCGTACTAACAATGGCGAATTGACGGACGTTGTCTGTAGAAATCTGGTAAGAGAAATTTTCCTTATTTTTGCTAAAAATTAAATCACATTCACCGTTAAAAAATAGTTATAACATTTATACGTTACCCACTATAGGTATATCAAATAATCTATAATATTGCGAAATATTATGCATTTCATTAACATTAGCAGACAAGATTTCACACGCTAAAGGTGTGCATAAACACTTTGTTCCTAAATTTTTAGCTCGTTTATAGTGCCTTGCGAATTTGGAATGGTTTATTGTTTTCCCATGGCTGATATATTCAATAAAAAGGCAAGTTGAAGGTGACAAGGTTTACAATTAGTCATAACTCGTGTTTATGAGGCAGCAAAATTAGAAACAATTAGCAAGGCCAATTTTGGTATTGACTAACAATTCTACAGTTTGGTTAGGACATAATATGATGCTTGCTACTAGTGAAGTAAATTAGTAAGTAAAATATTAAAAAATATTTTTTATTACGTAACATGGATTTTATAATAACTTTTTGCTTTTTTTGATAATTTATTTGTGTGTATTTTTTTAAACTTTTCCATTTGGTTTTTATAATTTTTCTCTTTTATTTTTACATTAAACAGTTCAAAAAATACAACATCCAATAGTTTAATTTTGGCTTAAACTTAAAAAAATATGAAGACCTAAATAACTTTTTAATGCAAAAAAAGATTATAAAAAAATTAAAATAAATTAAAATTATAAAAAAAATAGTACACATATACTCAAAAATTAGATTCTCAAATAATTAAAAAAAATCAAATATGCGCATTTAAAAAACACAATAGGTAACTATTTTCCATCTTGGTCATGCGGATTGTCGGCACGCCAACTTTTATTTTTTTAAATACTACTTATAAACGAACTATTTTTTAAAGCGGCTATTCTTGTACCACTCGCCCCCTTCGGTATAAAATACGCTTAGTTTGAATTCAGAAATACGTGAATATGCAAATTTCGAGACCTTCTGGGAATTCATGCCGTTGCTGACCCGCGAATATGAGCTCCAAAACCATTTGTCCTGTGTAACCTTTTCTCTCATGTTTAGTTACTCGGTTCTTCAGCTAAAAATAAATTAAGCGTAAGTGATAATGACTAATTAATGCAGTAGAAGTACCGAAATTGCATTTGAATATGTAAATATTTACTTTTTGAACAAGCGTAACTTGTTATAAACGAACACTGTGGATCAAGGTATGGTCTTGAAGAAAAAAAGCAAATTCAATAGACAATGCCAAGCTTTCAACCTATTTTAAGGTCATCATCAGTGCCTATATTAGTTTCACATCATGAAAAACATATTTGTATAGTTGATGTAACAATCAATATAACTGTATAGAAAACAATTTTAAATATGTATAGAGATCGAAATATTTAAGTTTTTTACAAGGGAACTCTCTAAATCTGTTTCTCCCTCCTCTCTTTTTCTCTCCAGCACCCTCTCTCCCTCTATGTCTCTCTCTCACTCTCTCTCTCTCGCACTCTCTTTCTCCCTCTTTGAATCCGTACACTTCTCTCTAGGTATATATCTATGTATCTCCTTTTCCTTTGTCTTAATCTACTGTCTGTCTGTCTGTCTCTCACTCACTCTCTCTCTCTCTCTCTCTCTCTTCATCTATCTCCGTATCTTTATCTCCTTATCTCTTTCTCTCTCTTTCCATAATTTCTCAAGCCTTTCTCTTTTCTCTATCCTTTCTCTCTTTTTCTCTCTATGTATCTGTCTACCTATATCAATATCTCTCGCCTCTCTGCCTCTATCTCTGTCTCTTTCTCTCTCTCTCTCTCTCTCTCTCTCTCTCTCTCTCTCTCTCTCTCTTTATCTATCTGTCTACATCGATCTTCCTTTCCCTTTCCTGTATAATTTCTCTATCCTTTCTCTTTTCTCTATCCATTCTCATTCATTTCTTTCTTTCTATCTCTACCTATCTTTTTCTCTTTTATCTCTCCTTCCTCTTTCTCTCTTTCTTACTCTCACTTTTTCTCTTTTCTATGCTTTCTATATATCTCCTCTATCTCTTTACCTATCTATCTATCTCTATCAGCCATCTATCAATATAAGTAACTATATCTCTATTTTTATAAATCTATCTGACCATCCATCTATATATATAAGAAGGGAAAAAAACAGGGTCCTAAAACACTTACGATCTTCGTTTCGAAAATTTTATATTAAGAAACAATTTATGAGACGAACTTGCATACAGTTACACACAAACTAAAAAATCACATGCAAAAAAACACACACAACTAAAAATTTAATAAACGCAATCATGCGCTCAATACAACATTTCAATATATAATTTATTCCCAGTTTAAAAAATAATGAGAACTACTATAATTTAAAAAATAGCCTTTTTATTTAGCCTATTTATTGACTACAGATAAGGCCAATGTTTTGTATATTGGATTTTCTCACACTACTAGGTGAATCCTTTGTCAATTATATGTACATTGTAAAAAGCTCTCCGGTAGGTATCCAATTAACGGGTTTTAACGATGAAGCAATTTTACATAATAACGTGCCATTACGGTGTTCGGCTGATGGCTGATTGCTTTAGTTTAATTTAATTTTCCCTAAACAAGCTCAGCAAATTGATTTGGGCATGCATGCCGAGTTGGTGCACAGTTGAGCGCCTACCAAGCTCCTCTTCTGTTACACTATAACACAAACATTAGCAAAAAAGAAAACAATTATGACCAAACTTTGTTTCTTTCTTCTTCAATTCATGACCTACGTTCTATTTCTAGGAACACTATCAACCTGATAAAACTGTCAACCGTTTGATATGAAGGAAATCAACTGTTGGTGATTAAATGGTTTCGTGTAAAATACAACTTACAATGGTCAAACAATGTAATTTGTCTAAAGGATGTAAGACATACATAAATCAGTCTAATAAATGTTAAACTTCTAATATGTTTTTATCCATTTGCGTTATTAGCGAATGTTTTTACAAATAGATTATTCACATTTTTCCGAATTTTTTCTTGCAAATAACAGGAATATATAACCCAGCCCACATAAAACAATCGTGATTGAAAGAGCAAAAATAGATTTGTGAATAACCAATATCATATGTAAAGGTAATGGCATCAAATGGCGAGCACCTTTGTTGAAAATGAGTAGAAATGCAGTGAAATAAGGATAATAACTGTCATCACAGAGGTGGAGAGGAAAATGTTTTAAAAGTGAGTTATTATACGCAAGAAAGATGCTTTAGTGTACACATGCATGGTCAAATAAACCTAACAGAAAAAAAGGAATTACTTCATTTTTAACATTGTTTAATGGAATTTTTAAAAAATAATATGGCAGCAATGTATTAAATATTTTGCTCTAGTTATATCTTACTTACTTTCACTCCTGTTTGAAAATGAAAATTCTGGTAAATTCAGATCCAAGCTTTCGAATGAGAAAATTGCCAGAATTAATCTTTTAACTATTTTAGATTTTTTTTATGAAGAGGTAATATTGTTGAAAGAAAAGGTCTGGGAATTCCTAACATGTTTCCAACTCCTGGAAAAACTAAATCACTTGATTCAAATTGATGCTAGCACACTAGGAAATAGAAGGCAATGAAGTGGGTGACAAACAGGCAAAAAGGGGCAGGCGTGACACCCTTTGAACTAAAACTGCGAATGGGCACGCCATGACCCCACACTGGTAGCAATCACTAGGTGGAAAACAATCAACGACATTCCTTCACATTTCAACCTTCTCTCTTAGCAAAGAAGAATTAAGATAATACCCCATTGTATTAACCATTGCCCATTTAATTATCGTAACTGCCTTAAAAAATGGGAAAAACTGAAATAGAAACCTTTCGAATCTGTTAATGAAACAGCAGAGATATCCATGTCCTTTATCTCTGCAAAAATGTAGCCCGGAAACGGTTAAGCCTCTTCGGAAAGGCGATACTAAGGCCTAGAGAAATTAGAGAAGAGAAACCCCGGAAAGTGTTTAACTACTTTTAAGGTAGTTGAGCAGTTTCCGGAGTATAGAATTAAAGAAGGGTCAAGTCTACAATAGATCTTCCAAGTCGCTGTGGAAAAGAAGGGAGACTAGAGTCTCCAGTGACTCTCGGAAGGAAAAAAGTTGGTTCGCTAAGTTAATAATTTATTATCATGGTTTTTCTCGACAATTTTCCTTGCCTAATGTGCTATTGATTACGCGCTGTTAGATATTTTGTTCGATTTTGTCGCACAAGTTTCTATTGCACTGTTAGGCAAAGTAACCTCGTAGTATTTCTCTTAACTACGTAATTAAGAACGTAGAGAATAATCGAAAGGAATTTCAAATTTTTAACAACACGTACTGTTCGAAAGAGATACGGTGTAAAAGTGGCCCATGTTCCACGCGGATAAGCCTTAAAAGTACACAAAGGATTAAAACCCAAAATAAGCCAAGAGATTAAATCATTGATATCCCCTACAGGAAAACAATTTAGATATTACATAAATTTCATTTATTTTTTCACCAACTCGCTGACTTTACACTCACAATCAGGTGGGAAGTAGTGAGGACTTATTCAGAAAACATTTTTATACGTTACAATTAATTAAGGTTTTTAGTTGAGATGAAAAAAAGTTAATGGCACGAGCGGGATTCGAACCCACGATCTTCGGCTAGATACGCCGCTGCTCTACCACTTGAGCTATCGTCACCTCGATCCACTCGGACATCAACTTCCTATCTCAACCCCACCTTATGAGTTTTATGAGTTGAGATAGAAAGTTGATGTCCGAGTGGATCGAGGTCACGATAGCTCAAGTGGTAGAGCAGCGGCGTATCTAGCCGAAGATCGTGGGTTCGAATCCCGCTCGTGCCATTAACTTTTTTTCATCTCAACTAAAAACCTTAATTAATTGTAATGTATTAATTGGTCAAGCGGACCACGAAATTAGTAAAATTAAGAATTGTTATACGTTGTTGGTTTTATGTACCAAGTGATACTCATATATAATATTTGTATAATTGAGCATGAGAGAACATCATGACAATAATTATTTACTAACCCTCTCAAGCTATATGAGCTGTATGTAATCTTTTGGAGCAACAAGACGGAAAGGCGGATTTTAGTGAAGCGAAGTAAATAATTGAATTTCACGTAATTAATTTCCAAAGGAATTATAAACATTAGCATAATGCGCCCTTCTGCTCACGAGCTTGTATGTGTGACCCTCCCTAATAATAAAGTTATGATTTGATGCTCTCCGAGGTGGAAGACAAATCCCCAAATGATCCGGGCTAAGACAGGGCAAGTTTGCCCCCATCCGCGGAATGAAACGTACTTATAATGGGTTGCCAGCCCTTGTGCCAGTCAAGTTAGATGGGCTGGATATTGATACGTGGGGAATATCATTATAACAAGCAAATAGAGCCTCTTCCCCGTCGTTCGCTCCTTTCCTTCAAGATTTAGATTAATATATTGATCTCGAGTTGTGGCAATATCAACGCCTGTCTCCCTCTTCTGTTAGCAGCTTTCGCCCTCTCTGCTTCTGATTGACTCCGGCCATTGTTAGCGAGTTCTATGGCTTAATGACGTAGCTAATGACTCTGTTCATGTCACATCCAGGTACAGTTTACAATCGAATACCATGTATGCCCGTAGTGGAAAAATAGTTCAGCTTGCATAGAAGAAATTAGGCTGATCATAAATATAATTGGATAGAGACTTGTTGCTCGTGCGATTATTCCTAACGTATTCTGGTAATATATGCGTTTCCATAAGACGGAGAGAGAGAGAGAGAGAGAGAGAGAGAGAGAGAGAGAGAGAGAGAGAGTTCTCGTCATTTCTCTCTCTCTCGCCCCCTATCACCCTTTCTCTCCTTAAATAATTTCAGATGAACATCCCAACTACAAAAGTGATAAATAGAGAGAAATGAATTGAATTGAACATTTTATTTATAAAAGCCGCAAAATTAGGATCAAATCTCATGGACCATTCTTACATTGAACGAGAATTCGTACATACAAATTAAATTTACATAATTCAAAATTAAATTCACTAGTTTTCGTGGTCTGCTTGACGACTTAATATCTTTCAATTAATTAAGGTTTTTAGTTGAGATTAAAAAAGTCAGTGTCGCGAGCGGGATTCGAACCCACGATCTTCGGCTAAATACGCCGCTGCTCTACTACTTGAACTATCGTGACTTCGATCCACTCAGACGCCAACTTCACATCTCAAGCCCACCTTTTTGAATTTTCTCTCCTTTATGCCATTTATCAAATGTCGTGTAATCTATTTGATTCACCGCGACAAATGAATTGGCCACGGAGAGCTTTAGTGAAAATATACTTAATTTAACTTATTAAATTCACTAGTTTTCATGGTCCGCTTGACCAATTAATATCTTTCAATTAATTAAGATTTTTAGTTAAGATAAAAAAGTCCGAGAGTTAATGTCCGAGCGGATCGACGTCACAATACTCAAGTGATAGAGCAGCGGCGTATCTACCCGAAAGTCGTGGGTTCGAATCCCGCTCGTGACACTGACTTTTTTATCTCAACTAAAAATAATTCAAAATACAAAATATGTATAATAAAAAAAATGTTTTTTTACTGTATGCATATAATTTTTTAATTTACAAGAGTACCATTGAACGTAATTTGATGAGAGAGATGCGTTTAGATGTTTCTTACAAATATGTTTAGACTTACGTGATTTTGTAACATTGGGTAACTTATTGTAAAGTTTTATAGATTTAGGAAAATTGTTTTTGTTATTGTTATTATATAATAAAAATAGTCAAAATTTTGTATTTTAACAAAAAATCTATTTTTAAAAGGAATTGTTTGTCATAAATTCTAGAATCAAAGGGTAGATTACAGATATAGCTAATGTACATATTTAAAGTAACATGAACTTATGAAAACTTTTACTAGAAAGATGAGAAATTACTGCAAGGGCATTATAATTTCACTGAAATAACTTGGAAGCATTAATGCATTAAAAAGTTTTAGCTTGATCGATGAGTTATTAAAATTAATAGTTTTTTTAAATTGTTATACAATGGCTTATATTTTGCTTAAAAATTTAAAATTAATATACCATCATCAATTTTGATTTCTAAAACATTATCTTTTTTTTTAGAGAAAGAGAAAGAAGTAGAAGGAGAAAAAGAGAGTGAGAGGGAGAGAGAGAGGAACGAACGAGGGAGAAGAGAGAGAAAAATAAATATAAAAAAGAAGGAAAAAGAAGGAAAGATAAAAATAAACAGAGAGAAAGAGAACGTTGTCTATTTTTGTGTGAACGTTATTTTTGTGATCAAGTCACAATAACCAAGAGTAATAAAATCTAATATCATATTACATTTAATATTTAATTATATATAAATGTGCGTACGTTCGGAAATTTTTGATGATGTAGAAGCTATAGGCTTTCCTTATGTTTCTTACTTTTTCATCTTTTCAGTTGAAAACTGGATTTTAATAATAATCATAGCCTTTATTTTTGTCTTGGGTCTACCCCTCAAATACCTTATATAATGTTATTATACAATATTATTAACATTTTTAAATTTTTCTTTTTGATAGCTCTGTACTACCAGCTTGTCTACAAAATAATGCCATCTGCTCGAACGACTGTCCAGTTTCAATTTTTAGTTGCGCTTATTTACGCCAAAATCGAATTTAAAAAAATTCCAAATATAAAGTCTTAGCCGTTTCTACATATATATGAACCAAACCATTTTGTTATTAGAATAATCAAATCTAATTGCTACATCCAATTTAATATTTAACTATTTATAAATGTGCATATGGTCGACAATATTTTCCTTAATTTTCTTACTTTTTACCTTTTCAGTCGAAAACTGGATTTTAATATCATCGGACCTGTGCGTAGTCTTGAGGCACGGCAGCGGGCACAGATCGCTGCTCCGGTACCTCAGGGCTATAGGGATTTTTAAACGTATATAGTTTTATGTGTTTGTGTTGTGTCTGTGTTTGACTTTATTTTTATTTATTGGAATGAATGTAATTTATTAGCATGAAAGGAAGGGGTGATTAAACCCCGCCCCGAGGAATATCACGTACTCTGGGGTGAGTGTATGTCGTCTGGAGAGTAAAAGTAATTTATTTGCGTGAAAGGAAGGGGTTGCTTATGCCCCCGCCTCGAGGAATACCGAGTACTCTGGGGGAATGAATGTGACCAGACATCTATGTTTGTGGTGATGTATATATATGTATTGTATGTTTTGTTTTTATTCTGTATTTGACAACCTGAGGTACAAACGAGAGACTAGCATTCTAGAATATCAACGTAGTATATATCTGAAATCAGAAAGTCAGTAACCAGATCGAGATGCTCAAATGGCTGCAGTTTAAAACAAAATATGCCCGAAAGAAAAGAAAAAGATGGAAAACACGTAGAGGGCCGGCGATGACCTCAGCTGTTTGTTGGCCCATAAACTTCCCACTTATATATAATAATAATAAACTTTATTGTTATCTTGTGTAGTCTAAGCCTCAAAAGGATAATGCAAAAGGATATAATTTTATTATAGAATATTATTAATATTTTTAAATTTTTCGTTTTCGTACTCTACTTGCGTATCCTACCACCAGCTTGTCTATAAACAATGTCCCCTGTACGAACGACTATCCAGTTTCAATTTTTAGTTGCGCAAATTTGCGTCAAAATAAAAAAAAAGTTTAATTATTCCAAATATAAAGTCCGAGGCTTTTTCTACAAAATATATGGACCAAATAATTTTATCTGTGAACAACTGTTTTCCAGCCAAGGTGAACAATGAACAAAAATTGAAAAATATGTTGAGGAAAAAAAACGATTGGAAAATGTTGAAAGATCGCAGATTTTGTTTTAATTTTATTAAAATACGTGGCCCATGTTGTTTTAAAGAATAGCAATTAATTATCATTTTAAAAACGATAATTTGTTTTTAATTGCTGGAGCAATACTGCCGTGTTCTCTTCGTTTTAACAATTTTCCATTATTCTCAAATCACGCCCGATAATGGCTACACGGGTTGGGACTGTTGTTAAATTTATTAAAAAGTTATTTGCCGCTTAAAAGCTGCTTCAGTCGGACGAAAAGTTGGCCAATCCGTACGGTTTCCCTTTTAAAAACAATCTCGCGACGCGAACGCTTAAAACATTTTCCCAACTGTGGCCAACCGTCCGCGTCTCCAGGTTTTCCAACAACTCCTTTTGAAGTAATTAGCGTTAATAAAGAGAAAACACAAGTTTTTATAACTCGGGGAAAAACTTTTTCCAACCCCTTTTCCTCCCCTGGGAAAGAAAGTTCCCGAAGACTAATTGTATTATCACCGTATTAAAGTTTCATCTTTCGTTCACCGGAGATAAGCCAGGGAATTTACCAGTAAAAACACCTATTTTCGAGAACGCAAACATTCTGTTAACCGTTTCCTCTTAATAACCATTGTTTCTGTTGTATAAAAAACAAATCAAAGACGTATAAAACAAATAAGAGAATGTACGTTGAAGCTGATGAAACGTTGAACGATTTTTGATATGCATAATCACAACAATTCCTTTCTAGACCCTCCCTGATTATCTCAAAGTTGATGTATTTTTATGCTCATTCCTTTATTATTTCTTTAATTATTATAATGGCTGTTTAAAACATTCGCCAATTCAAATTAAACAGCTTTATTAAAACTTTAATCAAATCGAAAATTGTGGTTATTAATTGTTATGAAAATAGGTAATTCTTTTAACGCGTTGACTTTCATAATATTACAGGCAATTGTACTGCATTAATTTCAAGTCCTTGTATCAATATATTCAATAATTTCACGTACAGTCTTACAAAGTATGATTAGCAAGGCCCAGCATCTGAACAGGATGGGTCGGAAATGCTGATAACTGGAAAAATGCTGTTGGTATGCTACAATCCAATCGAAATCCGATCGGAGAAACTTTTCATTTATTTCACTCATCAATATCTCAATAAATCCAAAGTAGAAAACTCGTACAACTAATTACTATAAACCCGGGCGTATAATTAAGTGTATGCATAAGTTGTGTGCATATATGCGTGCGTGCTTGTTGATAACATATAGTGTACATCATATAATAAATAAAGATAAAATGGAGAGGAATTGAATTGAAGAAAACAGTCTTGCAAGACAACAAGAAAGACGTAAAAAAGACAAAAAATGACGTATTTTTTGTGTGTTATGTTAGTTGTTTGCTTGATGGATTGTTTTGTCTTTTATGTTCCTTTTTCCTATTTCTTTTTCCCTTCTTCTTGTGCCTCATACCTGAATGTCTGTCATTCTCTCTTTAATATGGTAAACAATAAAATGCAAGTTGTTGATGTTTTCGTATAATGTTTGTTAATTTTTAGATGTCTGTCTCAGCAAATAGAAAGGCGATCTTCTTGAATATATATCATTTAAACTAACGATATATTTTTAATACACATTCAACCAGAATTATTCAACTAAAATTGATTATTTAATCAATTTATTTGAAATAATAAAATCACGTCGAACACAAGAATTACAGTAAATAGAAGCAGTTAACCTAGCTACCGAGAAGTGGCTTAAGCCAGGAACACATCCGGTGCAACGCTATGCGACGCTATGCGACGCTACCCGGTGCTACCCGACGTAAATTCAAAGTACAATTTTACATAAAGTTGTATTACCCCGATGCCACGCAACGCTACCCTACTCTATGCTCTGCTATCCCCACTGTCCAGATTGTCGTCGGGTAGCATCGAGTAAAGTCGAAGACAAAAAAAACGGACACTGCCCGAGCCTGCGGTTGGGGATTAGCTTATCCTTTGATATAAGCTCCTCATTTTTGAAAATATTGTTATAAATAATTCCCCAAAAAAACTAAAAGAAAATTATAGCTGCCTAATAGCTTCTTGAAATTCATGTTTTGTGCAACTTTTATAATTGTGAGATGATTTATTTTTATTTTTACCCATTGTAACTTACTGGAATATATAGTAGTATATATAGTATAATAACGTAGAATATATAAAAAAAATAATGAATGGAAATTTTATAATATGAATATAATACAAAATAAAATTTTAACTCCCTAACAACCAATGATGAATGAAAATTTTGGAATATTATTATTATTATGCAAAGTAAAATTTTAACTGTTTAAATTTTAACCTAACAGAAAATAATAAATGGAAATTTTAGAGAATGAATATAATACAAGGTAATATTCTAAATGTCTAACAAAAAAATATAGGTCTTAATGAAATAATGCTTAAATTTGTAAATAAATAAGTAAATTATAAAACATTCAATAATATTACTTTTTTATTTGCACGCGTGAAAGTATCGCTCGCTACCAATATTTATTACGATCTTAGCGTGAATTCCCTTCACACGAACAAACTCGTTTCCTTTCGAGTGTAAAATAAAAATGAAAATAAATATTTGTGCCACAAACTCAAACAAATTAATCGGAATAGATAAAAATTGGGAATCCAAATAAATTATAACAAAACCTTCAAAAAAATAAATGTATTCAGATTTGAAAAAATAAAAATAAAAATATGTGATCCATGACATACGCAACTAGCTCCTTGCCATTTCCATAAAAAGAGCAGGTGTCTTCAAACAAATTGAGAGAGAGTCCTTCCTAGTCCTATGGTGGCTCAGCTCGCACTGCCCGAGCCTGCGGTTGGGAATTAGCTTATCCTTTGAGATAAGCTCCTCATTTTTGAAAATATTGTTATATATTTTTATTCAATTTACATGTATTAATTGTCGTTATGTTAATTACAACAAACTTATTTTAATATAAACCAAATTAACCGAGATCAAAAATTCATTATTTTTGATTGAAAAAAATTAATTTTAATGGTTTGGTAGAAAATTGATCAAAACACCGGAATACAATTTTTTGATACAATGCATTTAAGTAACAATTTATTACACGGTTTTGCTCATAAAATTTAACTACAATTTTTTATTACATTGTCTTGTTCATAAAATTTAACTAACAATTTATTACACGGTTTTGCTCATAAAATTTAACTAACAATTTATTTCATGGTTTTGCTCATAAAATTTTAACTATTTTCGACGAGTAACGATGGGTGTCAAAACTTGATAATCACATTTTTTGCAGTTTATTTCAACCTATGAATATCTAATATTGTCGTTATATTAATTAAATTATTTTTATTTTAATATACACCAAATTAAATGAGATCAAAAATTCATGCGTTTTTATAGAAATTATTTAATTCTGTTGGTTAGGCAGAAAATTTATCAAAACACAGGAAAAACTTTATTTAAAACAATTAAATTTAACTAATAATTTATTTCATGGTTTACTCATAAAATTACACCATTTTCGTCGAGTAGCATCAAAACAGGACACTCATATTTTTTGTAGTTTATTTCAACCTATGTATTTGTAATTTTGTTGTTATATTAATTATTATTTTAATGTAAACCAAATTAAACGAGATCAAAAATTCATGAGTTTTTATAAAAATTATTTAAACTATTGGGTTGTCCGGAAAATAATGCAGGATTTTGGTATTAAACAAAAAAAAAGAAACTAGTTACTTTAAAGCAATGTTCTTTAATCAAAATAATTTCCCATANGTTTTGGACTGATTTGTACATGTATATGTCAATTTTTTGTTTTGTTTAAGTGTTTCTTGAAGGATTTTGTTGGTCTGTTCGATGAGTGATGGGGTAGGGTCTGATGTAAATGTAGTGTATGTGTTTGATAATTTTTTTATTGTACTCTTTCTTGCCGTTTGCTACTGTTTTTTTTTTAATCAAAGGACCAATAAGTAAGTCTATTTTTGAGAAATATTTTGTTTTAGTAAAGGTTTGTTGGGATATGTTGGTTGATTTGTAGTGAGATGTAAGTGACTTTGTGTCAATGTATTACGGCCTTTTTCTTCTTCTGTTTTTGTTGACTTTTGGACCGCATAGTCTACATCAGTAATTGATTTAGATGTTGGAAAATCTGTTTTGTTGCAAGGAGTTGAATATTTGGGACTAAGTGATAGGAAGTTTGAATTTCTGAAAGAATGTCAGTTTTTGTTAGGTGTAGTTGTATGATGGTTAAGGAGAAAATTGATCAAAACACCGGAATAACTTTATTTTAATCAATAAGTTTAACAAGCAATTTATTTCATGGTTTTGCTCAAAATAGTGCATTAAGAACAAAAGAGGCGATGCGACTGTGATTCTGATTTGTGATACACGCCGTGTGTCTGTACGTGGCGTGCCCTTAACGTCGTATAGATGTGCACACCAGACCAAAACGTGGCAAGGCGTCGAGTAGCGTCGGGTCACGTCGCGTAGCGTTGCATCGGGTAAGTGTGTTCCCGGCTTTATTCAAACTATGCAACAATGTTATACTGTTTCATAAAACACTTGGGAAGCTAAAAGGTTGTAAAAAGTGAGTAAAAGTTCGATAAAATGTTTTATCAAAGTTCAAGCTTTTATTGTTTTTCTCTCTTTTCCTTTTTTTTTATCTCGACTTTCTTTTATTCCCGACTGGAGCATAACTTTTAACTTACGAACACGAAACGAGTAAGAGCTGAAATTTCAGGCATGTGGAAAATAATAATTGTCATAAAAGGCGATTTTAGCTTTGTTGGAGATTATTAGTGAGATTAGAAAGGTACCCGGGGATTACTTTAAATTACAACAAAACGGTAATAGGTTTTCTGCCCGGGGATCGTACTCCGGTCACCATTCCAGGGGGCATCGATTGCCAATTAACGTGCTTTACGGTTGAATCCGAAGATGTTTTAATGCGTGCGATATCCCATTCCCTTTACACAGAGGACATGAAAGGATTATCGGCAATGTGGGCGGACCTGAAAGCATCAACCCGTCACTTTTTATTTCTACATCGGATTTTTGATTTATTTCCGTTTCCTCCCCCTAAGCGGAAAACCCTGTTTTTTCGTTTATTGTCAATACATTTTAAAAATTTAAAATGGGAAAATCGGGCGCTTCATCTCAACCTACCGTTAAAAGTGGGAAAAAATCCCGAAACGAGTTTGACAGAGCAACCGAATGACCTGAAACTACCGAACTACAGTACGGCGCTAATCATATTTATTTTTGGGGTCTGGAAGTGTGAGAAGTGTGAGGGGTGTGAATTTTATAAATCTTGTTGATGTAAAGAAATGAGTCTTTTACGTTATATGTATTATCTGTGATGTTGTTGAGTATATTGGTTAGGCATTTTGTCATGCTGTATGAAGGAGAATCTATAAATGAAATTATTGCTGTTAGAGGGTGAGTTTTGACAGGTCCGTATAGTTTCAGGGGCGTTCAAGAATCGTTTTGGACTGATTTGTACATGTATATGTCAATTTTTTGTTTTGTTTAAGTGTTTCTTGAAGGATTTTGTTGGTCTGTTCGATGAGTGATGGGGTAGGGTCCGTTTGCTACTGTTTTTTTATCAACAGAACCAATAAGTAAGTCTATTTTTGAGAAATATTTTGTTTTAGTGAAGGTTTGTTGAGATATGTTGGTTGATTTGTAGTGAGATGTAAGTGACTTTGTGTCAATGTATTACGGCCTTTTTCTTTTTCTGTTTTTGTTGACTTTTGGACTGCATAGTCTACATCAGTAATTGATTTAGATGTTGGAAAATCTGTTTTGTTGCAAGGAATTGAATATTTGGAAAGTGACAGGAAGTTTTGGATTTCTGAAAGAATGTCAGTTTTTGTTAGGTGTAGTTGTTTTGTGATATATAGTGTCTGTTTATTGATTAAGTTGTTAAGTTTTATTGTTTGTTTGTTTTCAATTTGATCGAAGCAAATATTGTATGTAATCTTTTGATATTTTTTAGAATTTCTTTGGAGTGTAAGTAGGTATTTTGTTAGCAGCAATAAGTTTTAATTGGCGTAATTATTCTTTTGGTGTATTAATGTGGTAGTGGTAAATGGTGGTAGTGATTTCGATGTTTAAAATTTTTCTTTTGAATTGTATGATAGCCTTATATATGTCGGTGGTTGGTTGTAAGATGGCATTTGTGAAATTAAAGTTGTTTTTGATGTGAATAGGAAATATCTTGTTTTTCTGGATTTCAACAAAAAGGTTCTCTGATTGATTGCAGATGAGAGTTTCTTTTCATTGATATCCTTCAGAATACTCTTTGTTTGTTGTCCATGTTGTTATTTGTTTTTCTAGTGTAAATACTACACAAATAGCCTTTAGGTTATGCAATAGCTAACATAATTTGGTCCAGAACACTTTGGGTCCTTTTTCTCTCTTTACGTTTCCCAATTTACATTTTCCTATAGGTGAGTCTTATTCCGGGCGTGTTTCATTAAGAGCAATTAAAAAATAATTAAAAGAGGAGGAAATGAAGCAATGCTTTTCAGGAAAAGCTAATGGGCTCCTGTAGAGCAAGTTTTTATTTGGGATTGAATTATTCAGACACAATTTAGGAAAGGAACGAAGTAGGGGATTTTGGAAGTTTATTAGTGCCCCAGTTAACTTTTAAGGAATTTGCGGAAGGATTTTAGCCGTTTCATAATTTAGAGCTTCCTCCGGGCAGTACCGTTTCGGGGTTTCTGGGAGACAGCAGGGATGGAGGAAGTTGCGAGAGCGCAGGGGAGGTAATAAATGCAAATCTGCAGGGCCATTACCTGGGAATTAATCATCAGTTCGGTCGTCTGGCGTGTCTGAGGGTGTTCGAGGGCGGTGAGGCGGCGGAGGCAGCGGGGTCGGTCCCATCGAAAACTTTTCCCATTTCAACGTCACGGCAGGACCCGAGTTGACTTAATTTTTTGACGCTCTGGGGCATCTGTTACCCTGCCCCGCCGTCTCCAGAGACTCCTTCCGTCCACTCAGTCTTACACATCCACTTTCAATCCGATTCTATTAAAACTTCCTTTATCGCTTCGTAGGCCGTTTAAGCCAGGAACCGATAATTGATTAACAACAAACTCATTTTTACCCCATTTCTCTATCACGACTGGGTTGGGGATACAAGTCGTATCCTGGGCGCTGGAAATAATATCAGGATCAACAATGTACGTCATCTTTCCTATGCATGGCATACCTCGTCAAGCTAGTGCACTCATACCTTATCAATCGGTCCTTCTGAGTCACCTTCAACAATTTCTCCCCCTTTTGCATAGCAGCTGGAGTGCCACAGAGATTAATTTTGAGATCATGTCTTTTTACCCTTTTCCTTAATGCCATGACTACAAATAAATCCTGTCAAGCAGAACTGTTCGCGGATGATAGAGCGCTTCCATCTTCCTCCTGGAGAATAAGCGCCATTACTAACAGGCTGAACAACGAAATTTAAAAAATAAGTCGCTCCTGTCTAAGGTGGAAACTACTGATAACGTTCAAAATGTGAAGCTATCCTATTCACAAAGAGGCGTTCCACAATAAGAGCAACAGTCAATATTAATGGAACTGATCCCTTGGTTCCAAAAAGTAACCTACCTGGGCTTAATTCTGAATAGAAGACTTCATTTTGCCCCTGATATAATGAAAAGGATCGGAAAAGTCAACCTAGTCATTAGAATTCTGTTCCCACTATTGGCTAAGGAATCAGGGATGTCAATGTACAATACTCGCTTTAATTACAAGAGGTTTTTATATGGACTTTTACATTAAAACAAACTTACTAAAACACAAAGGATGCAGAACTAATTTCTTAAGACTAGTTACATCATCTTGCGGACCAGGATAGATCAACTACACAACGAATCTGACATATTACGACGCGGTGAAAAACCAAACCATAAATCTTTATTGTAACTCTCCTCAAATAAGAACCTCCTCTGCAGATCGATTGGACATTACGACACCTTGATTCCATGGAAGCACAACCGATTAAAAGCAATCCAAAATAATATGTGACTTGTTGTAAATATACACATGACCACACGTTACATTTATTTATATATTTATTTATTCTTAGAGTATAGATACATGTGTGTACATGCNATATATATATATATGTTTATATAAGCTATGTAAACGTTATCAAATTGAGACTCACACTTAAACAAGTTTTAAATTGTTTATATAATTTAAAAACATTTACCATCAGTCAAAAGTGATAGCGGGTTTTTTAAATTAATTTTTCCCCGCTAACGCAGAAACTGGCAAACCAAAAGACAACATTGTTACATTATTAAGGTTGCAGAAGGTTATAAAACCGTGTCTTTCACACTTCTGCCATAAATATATTTTTAAAAAAGAGTCAGGTTGCAGTCTATATGTAAAATCGATAAATACATAAACAATTATTTATCATCTATCTTTTTTCAACTAAAATACGTACCATCTTCCTTTTACTTTTTTAAAAGTAGAAATTTAATGTAACAAAATGGAAAAAATGATAGGCCATTCGGGCTTTTTCGTGAAGATGCATTTAATTTTATATTTATTCAATAGCAGGCACGTCGATTAGGATAGTGGTGAGGAAAACAAATAGTGTTATTGTACCAATGCCGAGCTTTCATCTTCTTCAGGGTAGATGCGTTGTTAAAATTGAAAAACGTTTTCACGTGTTAAATAACAAAAACCTCCATCTTCACTACTATTTTAATTATATACATTTATATGTAATTTAACTCTAATAATTACAATAATTTCTAAAATACATTTAACAAGTACATATGTATATATATATATGTACTGTGAGCGATATTTGGAAAATTTGCTCTTCAGTTCATTTTGAATGGAATGCTGAATGTAACGAATACACTACTGTAAAATTTATTTATTTCCTGGAATTAAGATTTGGGCTCATAATGGGAATTTGACAAACAATGCCAGAATGTAAACAATAAAGGCAATTAAGTAGGAAATTATTGTAATTAACACCGAAACAAACGAAATGCGTTTTTTCAAACTTTTTGCCATAGCGTTGTCATTTTTGACCATTTTAATATCCGATTGCACCATTGTTTTCAGCATGAAAATCCTTTAAAATGATATGTCAGGAAATATATAGGATGTATTTGAAATTTTGAAGCTGAACTGAACTTGAGATACCCTGTATAATTTTTCTCCGAAAAAAAGTAAAAATTTGAAACTAGATTACAAAATATTAAATACTTTTTTCTTGATAGCATCTAGAGAAATTCAGCCGGGCCATCTAAAAAAGACACCCTTTATATATATCACACGAATAATGACTAGACCATAATTCAATCGGGGAAAAACATAATTGAACCAATGAAGATAGCAAATGTCGATAAGTGTCTGACAGAAAACGTGAATAGCAGACATAAATCATCAATAATAACTTATAAAATTCAATTTGTTAAACAGTTAGAAATATCAAAAATGTCAGTTGCTTTTAGGGACTTTTTAACCAAATAGAATATTTTTTTTCCCCTTATGATCTTTGCATATTAGCCATGACGAATTCTTATATATATGTTGTTCAAATTGGGGGTTATCGGGAAAAAAGGGCCAGGGGCGACGGTGGGAATCGAACCCACGACCGCGGCGTGAGAGTCTCTCATGCTAACCACTCGGCAAATAGAATATAGAATTCTGATATTAATATTTACAATCGTGGAAAAAATTAGAACGGAAACAAGATTATTCTTAAGAGCTCTACTAAATATCACGCTATATCAAAGAATAAATATTTTACCAATATCAAATAATCGATTTAAACGAAATAAATGCCACGTCACTCTTCATCAATATCAAGTGTCAGCTGTTCATTTAATGGTTAAATTGTTCGAACCATGTCAAGGTTCGACCATAAGAAAAAAGAATAAGCTTCCTAACAGATTCAATAAAACGTATGTTAATATATTAAAATATGTTTCAGCGATAGCTTTCGTTTCGCGGTCAACGTCGAAAGGCATCGAATCGTTGTTGGTGCACTTCCAAAGGATCCGTGTTGATTTATTGCGGTGGGATGACGATAATCTATCTCCTTGTCGAACCTAAGGGACAAGAACTGTCACCTACGTTCTTCCAGATTAACATGTGAAAAGGAACGATGCCCAATTTTTGTCTGGAATAATGTCTTAGGCAATAAATTTCCATGGCCGTTCATATCCGAATTAAATTATTAAAATTATATTGGCCAAGTAAGACGAGTATAAGATTAAAAGTGTGGTGAATAGGGTTTCCCGAGTATAATTTTCACAGTAGAATAATTTTTTGGGCAAAATATTTCATGTATTGCTACACATAAAATGTAGAAATACTACTTTCACATATTTGTTTTGTTCATTGTTAATGAAAGTGTGTTATCATTTATAAAGATTATTGACATTAAGTGATATAAAATGTATTCATAAAGATACCGATGATTCTTTTTTAAACATTTTTTCTTTTAGCTTTTCTGATGATTCGGATTAAAGAATAACTTGTCAAAACAATATCGATTTAAAACAAAATAATATGGCTATTTTTTAACCCGAAATATATGTTCATTTCTAACCCATATTATTATTATATTTTACACTGCGATCCAAATACGAAAAATATATGTGCGTTAAACTCCAAAATAGCGTAAATATACTATATTTGCCGAGCATAAATAATATATTTTTAAACAAAGCTTCGTAAGAAAAGTGTATTATAGGTGGATAATTTGGAAATTTAATCGTATTCGAAGACGTCAAATTTTAATCTAATAAGGGTAATTTTAAAACTAAACTATTTTATAGAAATGATAAATTGTGGAGTGAGTGTGTTGTTCTATCTTTTTAAAAAGATGGTTCGTACTCACAGTTACTTATTTTCAAGGAGCCGGATTTCGAGCTTATAGCACATCATCAGGTTGTAGAACTCGTTCAACCTGATGATGAGCTATAAGCTCGAAATCCGGATAGTTAAAAACAACTGTGAGTAGGAACGATCTTTTTAAATAGATTAAAACTATTTTATGTATCAAAACCCTTGCTGATGAGAGGGGCCGGATGATTTGACTCGTATAAGAGGGTGTCATCCTCATGTGATTATGAATAAACCATGCGAGGTTGATCGCGGACACTTACTTTCGGGTAAAGCCCGCCGATTATACAGAAAGATTCCTTGGCTCCGTATAGAAAACGCGTAGGAATGTGACACGTAATGAGAATCGCGCGTGATCACGACAGAGAATATCTGTACAGATGTTTTATAGGAAAACAAGGTTGTTTTATTTTTAGCGGGATAGCGTGAAGGTATTTATATGTGTGAATGTGTGTTGTGATTGGGCCGATGGCGGAATGTTGAGTACCTTCCCATCGACCGGTAACGTATTTTAAATTGCAAAACCCGGAATTGCCGGAAGACTTCGAAAAGTGATAGCCTCACCTTTGTACAAGCGACTATCTAGGAACATGCAATTGCAGATTTGAGATTATATAAATCATTAAATCAAATATAAATTGTGTATTTTAAAACAAAAATTTCGAATAGATGGAAAATTTGGAAATTTTACGTTATTCGAAGACATCAAATATCAATCCAATAGGTGTAAGTTTACAACAGACTGTATTTGAGTCAATTTTGAAAAAACTTCGAAAAGTTTAGGCTCACCACTCTACAAACATGTATCGAGGTACGTACAAGTGGAATTTGAGTTTATCTCAATCAATAAATCAAATATAAATTATGTATTTGAAAACAAAATTTTAGAATAGATGGATGGATACTTTGGAAATTTTACGTTATTCGAAGACATCAAATATCAATCCAATAGGTAAGTTTACAACAGACTGTATGTGAATCAATTTTGGGCTTAAACAAACGTTAGTAACGTGCTCTACATTAGTGTCAAAATTATGAAATTTAAATTCACTAATTTCGTGGTCCGCTTGATCAATTAATATATTAAAATTAATTAATGTTTTTAGCTGAGATAAAAAAGACAATGGCACGAGCGGGATTCGAACACACGATCTTCGGCTTGATACGCCGCTGCTCTACCACTTGAGCTATCGTGACCTCGATCCACTCGGACACTTTCCATCTAAAACGCACCTTTTGAATTTTTTTGAAAAATGGCAAAAAGGAGGGAAAATTCAAAAAGTGCGGTTGAGATGGGAAATTGGTGTCCGAGTGGATCGAGGTCACGATAGTTTAGGTGTAGAGCAGAGGCGTATCAAGCCGAAGATCGTGGGTTCGAATCCCGCTCGTGCCATTGACTTTTTTTATCTCAGTTAAAAACCTTAATTAATTGCATTATGAAATTTCTTAGTTTTGGATTTAAACATTAAATCAATAAGTTCATTAAAAGAATAAAGTAAACGTAAAGTGATAACGACCTTTGAAGAGGATCCTTTTTCAACCATCCTCCGTGATCCGTCTATTCCAAGTGATGTATGGCGATAATGGTTTGAGGTGTAATAAGGGGTGGGCCGTAATTCACACAGATAACTGTGTTTAATGGGCCGGTATTAAGAAGCTACCGGATAGATGGGCTTCGCCCCCACAAGGCAAATATTTTCCGTATTATACGCGGAAGAGGAACAATCCGTTCGGATTTTCAATCGCGTCAACAGAGATTTGTCAATTTGTTGTCAATTTCAAACAAATTTGTTGAATCGCCTGTGACCACCACTGCTTTAATGATTTCCCACGTTCGATTTTTAAAGACCAAGGGTGCGTGTGTGAGTGATTCCATGATTCATCTGTTATAATCCCCGGGACGATATCTCGTAAAACAATTTCACTGGAAGATTGACTCTCTGAAGGGCCGCTATTATTTATAAACGAATGGCGTAATGTTTGCTTAAGATTAGAGGCGAGAAATTGCTGCACCCTTTAAACGAGTGGGCTTTAAAGAATCTATTTGCCTGCTTAACGTCAAGAAACAAAAGCTAGAGTTGTTTGAGTTATCGAAAACTAAGATTGGGAAATAGCATCAATAATATGCCATATACATATATATATATANCACAAACACTTCAGACACAACACAAGCACAGCACAAACACACATAAGCTATATACATTTGAAGATCCCTATAGCCCTGAGGTACCGGTACAGCGATTTGTGCCTATACCACATACAATTTTTTAAATTATTGCGTTGAAAGACGCCATAAATGCTAAACTTTTATCCCATCATTGATCCGATTTAAATATTGGTCGAAAGATAATTTTGATCGGTAACACCATTTTTAAAGTTTTAGAACGAATTTAGATTTTTACGGTTATTTTTTATATTAGGAAATTCCACAATTAACACGAAGAAATTCGAAATGAATTTTTTTTGGTGAGGAATACAGATCAGCACCTAAGAATTTGGTAGTCTCCATGCCAGCTGATTTTTACGCAAAGATATCGTAGAGAGGTAGAGAGAAATAACGAAAGAAAAAAAGAGAGAGGAAAAGAGGGAATGGGAGGGAGTGAGAGAAAGAGAGAGACATACACACAGAGACAGAGAGAGAGAGAAAGAAAGAGAGAGAGAGAGAGAGATTGAGAGACATGCAGAGAGAGAGAGTGAGTGGGAGGGGGAGGAGGAGATTGAGAGAGAAAGAGAGAGAGAGAGAGAGAGAGAGAGAGAGAGAGAGAGAGAGAGAGAGAGAGAGAGAGACCTACAGTCAGACAGATGGAATACAGACACAGTTAGATACAATACAATCATTTATTTATTTATGTAGTCTTTCTCTCCCTCTTTTTCTCTGTCTATCTCTCTGACTGACTCTCTCTCTCTCTCTCTCTCTCTCTCTCTCTCTCTCTCTCTCTCTCTCTCTCTCTCTGTCTCTCTCTTTAATTATAATTGTAATGCCAATATGAAGCGGTGCAGTATATGTAATATCAGGCCAGAAAGGATTCTTTCTCCACTAAAACTAGATCTGTTCTAAGTGTTTTAACATTTCGGACCATTTGGTACACAAAAGTAACAATATAACGTCGGAAAATGATGTTGAAGCAACAGAGAAAATGTTCTTTACCGGTTTATTTTTGCAACGGTAAAATACCACAGTCAATTTTAAAAACTTAATTATTTCGGACATTCATATTTATTTAGATTTATTTGATTTAGTTTATTTCTATCCATAATATTAACAAGTTTAAGAATTTATTTAATTAAACATAAGATTTGATGTTGTAATTTAATTATTTAATTTCAACAAATATTCTATTTTCTAACTCAGCATAATGTTTCCAAATTTCCGGCAAATTAATTTTTTTTCTGTAACTGTCTAGCTTTTTTCTGCAATTTAAATATTGTTATTGTGTTTATTAAATTTAAAAATAAAGTAAACAAGGTTGGGAATTCTTATTACTACTTTATCTAAATTAAGTACAGCATTCTGATAAGGTAAACTTTCGAAGAGTTGGCCTCATTTAAGTTTTGTTCCAGACACTTTTCATTTACAGGAACCCCCAATATTTATAATATTCATTAAGTCTGAAATGTTTTCTCAACGATAAGATTTAATTTTACTGTACTACAAGAAAATATTAACAATTTTATAACTTATTTCGAATGTTATAAAATCAGGTTAATAATATCATCTTTCATAAGTCATTCAGCACCACGACGACAAACTTAAAATAAGACGTCAATCTTTAGTTGAAAACACTTTTGTTATAATATCTTGCCACCTACAGCTCAATAAATTTAAAAATAAACTTAATAGAATTAGGAAAATGATTTATGTTTTTGTTCATTGACCCAAAATCAGTATTTTATAAACTTATTTATTCAAGATTTTTAAATAAATTATAAAATTTGTATTTTTATTAAATATAAAACAATAAAACTATTCTTTCCATTTCAATCCTTCAAGGAATAACAATTGGAAATTACCTATTTCCAAAAAAACAACCAAGCACTACAACGTACATAATGAGATTATATAAGCCCAATACATAATTGCTTAATTAGGTACAGGGGATGTGTAACAAATGGTAATTAAACACAATTGTTGTGTTTGTTACAAGCTACATCATCTCTTTGTTCCTGTCAAAAGTCGGTTTTCAACGGAATCGTTGAAAATACAGACACAGCCGGCGGTATACATATTATAATTGAATCTCAGATTAACTGCGTATCGAATTAATGTCATAACTGAAAAGTGGATTAATAAAAACCGCTGAGAAATAGGCCTTTAAGGCGAATTTTCAATTCAGTTTCTTAGCGATAAGACAACCCTCTGACACCTTAATCGCGTTAAAACAGGTGGGTGAAAATTTTTTTGTCCACCCTGCCTTTCAATGGCAAAGTAGGGGAGAAAAGGCGGATATACCATTCAATCCCCAATCTCGGTAATATTACAAACAACCCTTGAGACCATTATTAGATTTAGCTCGGTAAAAATGAAAACCGCCAGCAATGGAATCGGACAAGGACCGTAGAGGGGAATAGAATACGGAATGAAATATTACTTGGGAGCTTTTGATTAAAAGTTTACCTCCTCAGAATTCCGTACGGATAAAGATAATGGTGAAGTTTTTTCATCTTTCCATTTTTTCGAGCATTCATCTAGCCATACACTTTCTACACGATAGTTGCGACAATTTGTAATCAAATTTGTCTGCATGAAAGTATAAAATTAAAAACAAAAAGATAAAATTATTTGTATTTTGATAATTAATTTATTGAGAAATATTCAAAATTTTATTGTTTCAAAATTTAACTGTAATTAATGATACTTTTGCGTTTTATTAAAAAAAAGTTTACATTAAAAACAGCATATATGTAATTGATGTATTTATTTCCATTATTCAAATAATCTGAATATCAAGCTGCTAAGCTTTCGACCTTTTTAATCGCCATCATCAAGCAAAAAGATCTTAAAGATGTATACATATTTACATAAATTGTTAATAAAAGGTTTCAAATGTCTTTGAATATATCTCAGTCCCAACACTGCCAAGAATTCTAATAACTTGGAAGAGAACAATTGAATTTTGTTTTCATCCGTTTGAAAAGACCGATATCCCGATTATTAGTGATTAAAAAAGTAGTAATCTAAAATTTGAAATATATAACACATATGATAATGAGAAAATATCACCCCTCGATTACGAAAATATCCAGCTGCGGCCATCAAACAACGGAAAGTGCGTTGTGTTTTTTCTTGCCAAGATTTCGAAACATTACTATCAGGGTTCAAAATTAACAATTGGAATTTAAACAATAAAATTAAATTGTATACATTAAAAAAATAAAGGTAAGCGAACATCATCAACAGCCAAAACCAAACAGTGTCGAAAATAATGGAATTTACGTTATTTGATGACCTAAACTTGATCTTTCCAACTCTTCCATTATATCATATCCATATGTAAAAAAAATTTGTTTATTTTGCCCTTGTTACTTGTTCTATTGTCGATAGTTGTAAAGGAGAGAGAGAGAGAGAGAGAGAGAGAGAGAGAGAGAGAGAGAGAGATTTTGTGGTCAGGTCTGCGAGGTCACCAATCACCCTATATCGGTTAGATTGTCAAATAAAAATTGTCAAACAAATAAAGGACAAACACACAAGGATATTTAACAATAATCAAATTAAACTGTCTGACGATATTTGAAATTTGAAAAATGGTCGTGCTTAAAAATCTAAAAATTGACTAAGCAACTAAGAAATATCTATACAGCCCGACGAAGCATACAGATATAAAAAAATCACACTAGAAAATGGAGACGTTTACCAATTCACCACGTGAAAGCATAAATATAGAGGGACTACATGTGAAGTGTTATTGCAATTTTATATTGTTTTCTATCAAAGTTAGACAAATTTGCTTCTACTCAAGTTGAATTAAAAGTATTTGGCTACTTACCTCGTCTGGTGAATTTTATATATTTTTATTCGCATGAATATGGCAAAGATTTTTTTATACATTATCCATGAATAACGCACTTTCCATCCTACATCTTTGCCTAAGAATAAGCTCCCTTTTTTAATACCTTTTTTCTTTACGAGGGTCCGCAACAGCAGAGGTCGTATCAACCCTCAGGATGCCGGTGGTTTTTTTTTTTTTTTTTTAAAAAGCCCATTTGTGAGTATGTCGGGGTATTTCCAGGCCCGCTGGATTCGAACCCGGTACCTTTACCTTACATTGATGAGCGCCGTGTCAACGCCTAAATCTTTGCGGCCACCGACGCCTAATAATTTATTATTATGCCTTTTAATCGCCCAGTGGCAATAAAAAAAACTTTGCAACAATTTTTTTGTCTCAAACTTTTTTGTCGAATGATACGAAAACATATGAATTAAATTCACTAATTTCGTGGTACCCTTGACCAATTAATATATCACAATTAATTAAGGTTTTTAGTTGACATAAAAAAGTCAATGGCACGAGGGGGATTCGAACCCACGATCTTCGGCTAGATACGCCGCTCAACCCCACCTTTTGAATTTTCCCTCCTTTTTGCCATTTTTCAAATGTGTAATTTATTTGATTCTCGACGACAAATGAAATGGCCGCGGCCATTTATATTTACATTTTAAATTGTATTTTTTTCCAATCGACATATGCTTAGTAGTTTACGCAGCCCCTAAAGATGACCCGAATAAAGGTCGAAACTTCAACTTCAGCTCAAAAATATTCCCTTTCTTCTTACTTTTTTTCTGAAGCAATGTTCGAATGAATTTACATATTCTATCAATAAGCAATATTCGAAACTAGCTCTTTTAAAATAAATTGAACACTGATACACTTCCCACTGTTTATTACTTTCTCGTATTTTTTCTGCATTTCGTATTCAACATATTTTTTTAAAGTATGCATTAAGTTGTATAGGTGATGTATATAAGTGATGGAGTTAAAAGCAAGAGTCGACCATGCGTACGCTCAAAAAATATAGATAGGTAGATATATTACATAAGCAAAGATAGAGAAAAGCAGAATGTTGGATATATCGATAAATGAATAGAAATACAGCGAGGGAGAAATAGAGAGAGGGTTGTAAAGTACATTTTTATATAATCTTTGCAAATATTATTTTTTATTAAATCCATTATATTTTGTGGTCTGAGTGACCAGATAAATTTTTTTAATTAATTTATCTTTATGTAAGGTGTTGGTTGAGATAAAAAAGTCAGTGTCACGAGCGGATTTGAACCCACGACCTTCGCCTTATACGCAGCTGCTGAACCACTTGATCTACCATCACTCGATCCAGTATGAATTAACGTTTGAAAAAAGCATGATAGCTTATTACTCTCTTTAAAGCAGCTTTTCCTGTACACACACTAAAGATTGTGAATGAATAAGCTTGAAGCTGTTCATTATTTCATTGTCGGAATCAATCAAATGTTTATTTATTTCACGAGACTTTAATTTAAATCAATTAAAAATTAATGGGTTTTTTTTTATATAACATACAAACCTAATTTAATAAAGAATTTTTGTTTTAAATCTAAAGAAAAACGCATTATTATGATAACAAGGATAATATCTCTTTGATGACGTGCATTTAATTCCAAAAAAAGGACAAAAGTAAACATAAAAAAAGAGCTGGATAGAAAAAGGTGCCGTGTTTCTTTTTGCGATAGGTATTAACTATTAATCATCACAGAAAAGGATTACACCTTTATGAAACAGGTGCGAATGGTTAATTAATTTCCATTTCGACATGAAAGGTAGGGATGAGCTAAAGAAGGAGAGAAATGGTTTAAAATATTTATACAAGGAATTTACATTTCTTAAAGAAAGTGATTGTTCAGTCTTTCTTATTTAGAAAGTAACTAACCTTGTACTATTTTTATATCACGCTCAAGTTTGTACCTTTCAGTTTTAATGGAGGAAGGAAAAGAACATGAAACTCTTAAGTTTGAACTTATTTCATTATAAATTAATGTTAAATTAGTAAAAAGAGGGTGGTAATGGTAGTTTGTAAGTGTCACTGTCGTCTAGATAATCATTTTACTTTTATATCATTTTCAAGCCCCTAAGGTATACCGGAGTATTATTACGTTTTGTCTTTAACCGTAAAAGTTTCAATTTGGTTTCAATTCAACGTCTAGCAAAAAAACATGTGTATTTTATTTGTACCTTAAATGTACCACTCGTGCAAAATCGGATTAAAAAACTTTTTCACATGATCACAGTACTAATACTAATGACAGAGCTGCACCCGGAGGACACATGCCATGGGAAACTAGCCAATGCTGGTACTCAGGTGTGAGGGATTAATTGACAAAGAGGTCTCGTCCATTAAGGCGACGTGGCAGGTTATCGGGGATGCGAATGTGTAGAGACGGAATGAACAGTAGGGTTGGGATGGATCGAGAGGTTGGTGTGACACTTTTGGAACGGATCAGTTCGTTGATAAAAGTAATTTTGAGTTGTGGATAGTACGATTGATGATGTAAAGAGCTTTGACTATTTGTTTGAGGACTTTTCAAGACTTGAAAAGATGGGTTGGCTTGCAGAACCCTACAGTTCGACACAGTATGTCTAAAGTGGTCGCAGTAAAATTTTATATAAGTCTCGTGTGAAAATTCCAAGTCAGTCTGCTGTCTAGGTATTGCCCTAAGTATTTGACTTGAATGGAAGTCGGTATACGTTGTGCTAATGCCAGAGCTGCACTCGGAGGACACAGCCATAAGAAACTAGTCACTGCTGGTATCAGTGTAAGGGATTAATTGACAAAGAGGTCTCGTCCATTAAGGCGACGTGGCAGGTTATCGGGATGTACAGTGAAGGGCAAGATAGTTTTTTTTCAATTTGAATGTACATTAAGTAAATTTTTGTTCATTCAGACTGTTCCTGCATGTTGGATATAGCAAAATTGCTGTACCTTACCCTGAGGAGGTTGTTGGTGTGTAGGTGGACAGTATAAATGATAAAAGGGGTGGGATCAAGAATGCTCCCGAGAACTCCTTGCCGCACCACACTCTAAAACAACGGTTAGGTTCATAGGATTTCAGGGTAACGTAATGCGGATTGGGAAGGAAGCGATTAAGTTTATAAAGCATGTTCGGGTTCCAGACCCAATCCAAACATTGTGCTACATTTTGGAAAGCCAAGCAACACTGTATTCTCTATAGATAGTTTGGTCATCCATGGAACCTTGTTGAATCGTGGAATGATAAAGCCGGAAATCGCATTGGCGAGAAGGAATGATTTTATGAGTATCTGGGTTGGATAGTACATGCTTTAATAGGAGTACTTCAGGGATTTTGCCATTGAAGGCTGATGGGTCTGTGAGAGGAGGTTAATAATCTTAGTGATCTTTTTTGTGGTTTTTGTGAATAATGATGGAATACTTCCATTAGAGAGGATAGAAGAAAAACAAACTCGTTCACTTCGATAATGAAATCCTTTATTTATCGGGCCCATTGAAATCAAAAGGGTTTGGCCGCTTCTTCATTCTCTTTTGGGGAGCAAATCGATGAATGTGCGGTGTGGCTGGTGAAATAACACTACGTAGGAGGGAAACCGCAAGTCGGATCTTCCCATAATAGTCGCTACAAAGCCGATAATAACGTTTTTTTTATAAATAAGATGGTTAAAACAGTCAAAGCGAGTGATAGGTGTCTGTATGAATATGATGAATATGTAAATTTGATAAATATCAAAATGATTTCTCGTAAAATCCCTTCGGCAATATAACATGAATATTTACATTACGGGATTCATCCATCACGTTTTTATATGAGATTTTCTGAAATTTATTCTACCAGATTACCGTTCCCTTTGATTTAGGAAAAATACGTTCGTGCAGTTAGTTAAAACACATGAATATGGGCGTTTCTTTACAAAATTTTCAAATTTACCTACCCATCAGGTCGTAAAAACGTCATAAAAGACTTACCACTTTGTTCATTAAATAACATTTACTAAAACAACAATGTAAAAAGTACAATAAAAACTATAAATATTTTTTGATATATATACATACAAACAAAATATAGATAAAAAAATGTAAAGAGTAAAATACAAATTATATGCTTAATGTATGTATAAAAATAGAATACATCTCTCACCCTATCTGTATTTTTCTCCCTCCCTCCCACCATTCCTCTCTCTTCCACTCTTTCTCTCTCCTCTCTCTCTCTCTCTCTCTCTCTCTCTCTCTCTCTCTCTCTCTCTCTCTCTCTCTCTCTCTCTCTCTCTGTGTGTTTATATTTATTTATGTTACACCTTACTTTCATCTCTTCGATTTTGTTCGTTCATAGTTCTCTGTTGTTAGCCTATCTCTAGGAAGGATTATTTTTAAAAACTGCCTAATTGGCTAAGGAGTAGCTCAGAGGATCTGGAAAAGGCCCACCCAACACGAAAAAAATAAAAAGCCAGGTAAAGAAGAAAGCAACAGTAAGTTGTTACCATTTTTTGAACAAGTTTTTGTTCTTTTTGTGGTCTTCAAACATACAATATTTTTATATCAACGCCCAAGGAATCTTTTCTTCAGGGGATCTACAGAGACATAGGGACATAATCATTTAAATAGTTATAAATTACTGTAAATTGTACTTACAGATACAAAGTCATAACTTAAACACATTACACATTTCACGATATGTATATCTACAAACTATATACATATATAATAAATAAATTTAAAAAAAACCTCTTCTTAATAGCCTCTTACATAAATATGCCTTTTTTTTAGAAAAAGACAAGGGCTCTCCCCAAAGATCGTAACAATACTTGCATACATATTTATTTATTTATTATAACGGCTGTGATAACATAGAATCACCAATGTACTAGACATTAAGATCTTGTTTTAAAAATTGTGGAAAATGATTATTATCAGTAGGTGATAGTGTGGGGAACCTCCCACCTGATAACGTGATAAACACAATTTTTCTAGTCAAACGCCTGTGATATTTATGTGCCTAAAGAATATTAATTGTTAAGTCATTGTTACTGTTTAAAAAAAAATGCATATGTAAGAGGCTATTAAGAAGAGGTTTTTATTTATTATATATGTATATAGTTTGTATATATACATATCGTGGAATGTGTAATGTGTTTAAGTTATGACTTTGTATCTGTATGTACAATTATTGCAATTTACAGTAATTTATAACTATTTAAATGATTATGTCACTATGTCTCTGTGGATCCCCTGAAGAAGGCAATAAAACTTGTCGAAAGCTTGGGCGTTGATATAAAAACATTGTATGTTTGAAGACCACAACCCGAATCCCAATCAACATCGTATTAAAGGCTGGTTGATCGCATAACAAGTATAAGTTTCTTTTCTTTATTTTCCGAGGGGAAGGAAGTAATCATATTTCTCTTCCTTAATTGTAATATTAATTTCCAGTTTGTTTTTATTAGACTCTCGTCTCCTTTTATAATTCTCAAATACCCGGATCGGGCCGGGTAGGATGATAGAGTTCTTCCACTTGAAATTCCGAAACTTTTCGTGAGAGGGAAGATATTTGATTCTCTGCAGTGCATCTATTTAAAACTTGGACTTATTAACGACAGCTGGCCTCCACGTCATTTGACGTATAATTCGGAGACAGACGGATAACTTGTTAGCCGACTGGTTATTAGTTGAAACAGCACTAATTATTATGCTCTCCTTCTCTCTCTCTCTTTTCAAGGGGGAAAAAACGGTGAGGAGCAGCAGACGACAGGCGGGGGATTTCTCTCCAAGGCTTTTGTGCTGCTGGCCGGTTTTTGTGAATGATGTGGGCATGAATCAGAGAACAAAAATTCGTTTTATTACAACATAAAACAGAAGTGCGGTTTGTACTGTAAAATATGAAGGTTTTCACGGCAGGACGCCAGAAAGTCGAGTTAATCGACAGTATTTGCAATTTTCAACGACGAATCTTTATAGAAAATTAAAAAAAAATTATATTTTACCATATAATTTCTGTAACAACAGCTTATTAAAATCGTTTAAATATTGATAATTCAAATGGACTATTGGATTTATCAAAAATTACAATTTTATTTGTTTATCTTGTTTCAAGCTTGTAATTGAATCATTTCAAGTAAATCATTTTCAATAGCAATGCACTGGAAAGCTTTTACAATTAAAGTTTATTTAAGTCAATAAAAATAAATTGGTTGTTGATATTACAACATAAGAGTTCATATTAAATAATGTAAATTAAAAAAAAAGCCTATGTATAGACCAAGGTTGAAACAATAAATCTTACTTTTGTGCCTAGGAGGTTATAATCGTCTGGCAAGTAGAAAACGAGTTGCTGTGTACCACTTCCTTAGCTCCATATATAGAGCCAGTAGGATTGTCAGCGGATATGACAATTGTGCTAGAATACGACAGCAAATCTCTGGTTCAAATCTTTAGAGGAAACTGCTCTTTATTGAATTAAATATTGAAATAAGACATGGTAAAATCTCATTTTGGGTTTCCTTTTGTATATATTGAAAGTGAATGTATTTATTAGAGTGATTGTGTAGCGTTAGAGGACCTATGTAAAATATTGAGTTCCCAACGACTCCACCACTCTACCACCTTACTCGAGAAAATTGTTTGTAAATAGCAAATAATTTATTTAAGAATGAATGAAAGTGAGATTAGGGTTAAAAACTGCTATGTACTTAGAGGGTGAAAATAACCAAGCTGTAATAAGCTCAAGTCTTTTGGGTGTCCCATCAACAAAAGTCAATACCTAATACGAGGTTAACTTACATGTCAAATTGGATTAAAAAGTCCTATTGGACAATGTTTGAATCCAATTGTATCCGAAATATTTAACTTTTCAGATTACTTCCACCTTTCACCACTTTATTCCATAAAGTTCCCCGTATCGACTCAAATATTAATCTTACTGTAGATTTCACCAATAGAAACAGCATTAAAAACCCTATGAGATTCATTTTTGTTTTTATTAAGCATCTTGAGCAAACACAATACAAAAGCAGAACAGAAACTTTTACGAGTTTCCAAAGTTTTTGTTTAAAGTCTGGTATGATTTTATTTTGATGCTTCAAATATTGACAGCTTACAGACATGTTGCCGCTACTAATGAACTTTAACTACGTGTCCTCGATTTCTCAATAGTCGTTATCACCAATTTAAAATTATCATTTAATTGGTAAAACCTTTAAGTAGCTTCTTAAATTTCGATCTACTTTCTCCATTTTTAGTTTTTGCGCAATAAGTCGGATAAATTATACAACAACAATAACAAGTCGCAATAATTAAACTTTATTCTGATGGTTTTTACGATACGTGTTCACTACGTATTTAAACAATTCAATTTTTTTATTATTAGTTAAAAGTCTCAAAGGTTTACGAAACAATTTTTATTTACCTACGTTTTGTTTGTTAAGTATTAATTTCTTTAAGTTTATATTTATGGAAAGAAATTTCTACTAGGATTAAGCGATGTTATTTGAAGAAATAGTTCCAAAAAGTTTCTTTCGGTACCATAATGCAAATGATTTGTTATCAATTGACTTATAAATAAATAAATTGGCGATTGGTTAAAGAACTTAACACAAGGAAAACAGTGTTGCGAGAAAGATGTTTGATAATAACTAGACGACAGTTGATTCAAATGAAAAACAATTTGCACCAATAAATTCAGCATCAAAAAACCTTTTGAAAATATGTACATGGAATATAGTTAATGTTCTTCATATCCCGTTATCCTAAAGAGTTTGGCAAAAAAAATTAGGATCGTGCGAGAATAGATAATAAATAAAAATTTACGTGTCCAGGGTTTTTTCACAAAATGCAACAATAAAATAATATAGGGGTGGGAATAGAAGGTAAACTCACCCTGTATGGGCATCAATGAGTTGAGCTTATAATCATTACGAATAAATTAACCAAAGCAACAGGGATTAATTATTTACATTCAGAACAATTAAAACCATTGAAGAACAAAGATGGCCAGAAAACTTTAAAACAAATTAATAACTATAAAACAAAAGTGAAATTATCCCATATATTTGTGAATTTCATAAATGAATGCCTTAGGTCCGTTTAAAATCGACTTTATCTTTAAAAGATTTAAAAATTTTTAAACAAAGTTAAAATTAAGGAAAGATAGGGGAAAAACAGGCGGCCACAAGGCCTTCTGCGCCTAATTAAAAATTAAAATTAAGATGAACTAATAAAGTGAAACAAGGGCAATAGAAGAATGAATATATTTAAGCAAAGGAGTGGGATAAATCGATAAAATATTGAAATAATTATTAAAATTTAAACCATTCAATTTAAACATGAAACGTTTTCTTTAGATTGAATTACAAAGATGATTAGAGATGGTCTAACAAATCGATAAATTAAGTTATCAACAATACAAACATTACGTGAAATCATCCGATATATTTACCAATCTGATATCAAATTAATGCACTTGGTCGGTCAAATATAGCTGTCACGCTGACGAAAAATGTTTATAAACATTATAAGAATTAGCTATCAATTTTTATTGTAAAGTAGCCATTTATGTACATAGAAGATCTCGATCTCTGACTTATCATCAAACCGGTCATCAATATTGATTTTATTTGGTTTTGATCTATCAGACACGTTTGTTGTACAAAAATGTGTAAGACGCATCGACACATCAAGCCTAACGCGGAGAAAGTTATCGTCTGCAGTCTATCACTAACGTCACGAAAATTCCAGTAGGGCTTAAAGTAATCTAGGATTTCCTTATATCAAAAGATGAACGCTAACAGAAGGAATGATTGATTATCTAAAAAGACAACGGCACAGCTGTGAAAACATAAAACTTACCATGGATAGTTGAATGGGAGGAAAGGACTTTAGAAACATTAGAAAATGACAGGCTGACAGGGTGATAAGCCCAAATCAGACCCGTGTGAGCATTATCCCATATCTATTCCCCGTCTACCGTGCTAACAATTTAGATTTTCCTTTAAACATTGTGTTTTTTTAAACAATGGATACCAGGAAATGGAAGAGTTCCCCCTGAGTACAGCAGCTGTTCAGCCTATTGTACTTTATCCCTGGATCTATTTTTGAGGGCTCGCAACACGAGTTTGAATTTGAGCCCCCCGTGTGCCGGTGTTCTTCCATCGAAGAAATTCATTTTTGAAGGGGGTTGGGACCAAATTCAGGGTCGCTGAGATCTGATCCCACCCGCTGATTGATGACTGCCGTGTTTCGTTAAATTTCGTTCAATTACGGCCATCGGTCCCTTTAGGCGGCACAAAAAAGTCCAGAGGCGACGGTGGGGATCGAACCCATGACCTCGGGATCCACTAGCCGAGAGTCTGACGCCTTAACCACTCGGCTACCGCGGCCCCAATTTGCTCTAAACATTTTTTTAACGTGATGCTCATGATCCTGCCGAAAAAAATTAAAAGGCTCGACACATGTTTCTTCTTAAACTTAATATTTCTTACTTCTAACTTTTCCTATAGTGGTAGCTTGGCGCCGAAATCCACTGATTGGAAAAGGTGTAAAATGCGATAGACAACATGAAAAATAACAATGATAATTGTATGGTTTACGTAATGTTAGACAGTCTTATCCACTAAGGTTTAGATTGAAATTATAAACTAGTTCAAAATTAAGCATGGTATAGTTAAATAGGCCGGTGTGATTACTGTCAAGTCGGTCAAGAACCGTGTAGTACGGTCGTAAATTAAGTTAGCTCCAACCAATAACGTGGCCCTTTTGTTATGGTTATGAAGTGCGAGCGAGCCTACCGGAGGCTTTATTCCTTTGTAACACTTCCATACAAAAGTGAGAAGGGAGGGAAGATGAGTTCAACTTAACACGACTCGAGTAGCAAGGGAAGGCTAATGAAACAAATTAAAGGCCTGTCGAAGCATCTTTACTCAAATTTACTTTCAACCGGATCGACATTGAAGTTGACTAGCCACTGTTGAAAGGCTTAATTTGTACTAATTGAAACCGTGTGCTAATCGTTTGTGTGATGTGTGTTACACAGAACTAACACAATTGTATAGATATCAAGAAAATGTATACCTATTTGGAATTAACTTGGAAAATTTTATCAACATTCCTACAAAACAAAAAGATGTAGAATATAAATTATTAATCAACCTTCGAAATAATTATTATATGATAAAAAAACGTTCTGGGTCGAAAAGAAACGAAAACAGTCAAATCCTTCGTCGAGCTTTCGAATCAAAATAACATTTTGGTTGTTCAAGTTTCAAAATTGTGAAATATTTTCGAATTCTAAACTTTTAAATTATTCATTAAAGTCACTAGTTTTAGTGGTCCGCATGACCAATTAATATATTTCAATTTATTATTTTAAAGTTAATTTAAGTTTTTAATTGAGATAAAAAAGTTGAAAAATGGTAAAAAGGAGGGAAAATTCAAAAGGTGGGGTTGAGATGGGAAGTTAGTGTCCGAGTGGATGGAGGTCGCGATAGCTCAAGTGGTAGAGCAGCGGCGTATCTAGCCGAAGGTCGTGGGTTCGAATCCCGCTCGTTACATTGACTTTTTATCTCAACTAAAAACCTTAATTAATTGAAATTCATTAAAGTGTTAAAATCCCGATGAAAGGAATATATTCTTTTACAGCTCGACTAAGAACTGTGGCTTTTGATCCAAATTGGCCTCATCCCTGATCGTAATTTAATATTTAATAAACAATTTTACACGGAAAATGTCGCAATAACGATTAAAATGGCCGAATGTTGGGCTAAGCCTAAAATGGAGAATGGGCCTAGAAGATATGATCAGCATGGATGAAACGACAATATGTTATACAAAAGGAAGTAAATTGACAATTCAAAAACAGAATAATATTTAATGATAAAATTATCTTCTATCGAAGATTAAAAGAGGAGATAAAAGGATTAAACAAATCTCCAAACAATAGTTCATCATCTAGAAGACCGCCCAGCCTAATTTTTCTATTATGTTAAGAGAAAACGTCCAATAACGGCTTGAATCATAATTATTTTAATTTAGTGATTCAATATTATTATTATTATGGCGTCAAAACTTTGAGCTTCCTGTTCTTATTTTTGGAGGAACCCCTAGTGTTTTTCTATACTGAGTGACCTTAATTTCTGCCCGGAAGTTCTGCCCCACTATGTTTTAAACATAACATTAGAAAAACCACGAGATACGTAAATTTTCGTTTTTCATCTAGTCTCTCATGAGCCAAAAACGTTCAGATCCAACTCTCGAGGACAGCTGGATACGAATAGGAGCTTAAATGTTACAAATAACAATAAGATTCTCCTCAATGTACACTTTTGGTAAGTTTTTGACGCTGAATTCAACAGTGTTTTCTTTGAAAGCAACCGTTCTCAAGTCATCGCAAAATTGTAAAACGAAATCTTCTCTACTTCTTCAGTCAAGCATCAATTTATTTATCATTTTAATTGATAGTATATTAATTACTGAAAAATTAAGGAATAAATTATTTATTTCATTTTGCAGAAATTCAGTCAAAAACCCTTTCATTGAATGTACATGGATGAGAATCTCGCTGTTTGAAAAATGTAGGCTTTTAATTCCCATCTCTTTATCCTGTAAAGTGAAATTGAAACTTTTTATCCCATGAGTACCTAGACAAAAATAAAAGTTGACAAGCCTTTCTAAAAAATGCCACAATAAACTCACCATTTGGGGACCGCGGTAGCCGAGTGGTTAGCATGAGAGACTCTCACGCCGCGGTCGTGGGTTCGATTCCCACCGTCGCCTCTGGCCCTTTTTTCACAATAACCCCCCCCATTTGAACACACATATACGAATTGTCACATGGCTAATATGCATAGTTCATAACGCAAAAAAAAGCACCCTTTATAGGTATCAATTTTTTATTTTATTTTTTTTTTAAATAAAATGAATAATGGCAGACGTATTTCGTAACTCTTTCGGGAGAATGTATTTATAAACACGAATATGAAGTTGGCCGACCTTTGGTACCCCTTCGACACTCAATAAGTTGTATTTATTTTGTCTAAAGGGTGTCTATTTATGGATGAATATCGAACACTACACCACCATACGTAAGTAAATGTAAATAAAGAAGAATTAATCTTATAATGAATGACTGGTTGAATATGTTTAGCACAAGAATGACTAAGCTGCCAAAGCTCATGGAGCCCAACTTTACCGCAAACGTCTTACCCTAAAATACCAAAACACCGGAGCTACTATGATGTATGATCTTAAATTAAATCTCTAAAATTAATCAATAAGAAACATATTGGTTATATATTTTACGTAAATGAATTTGTCGAAATATGCTATTGAGCTTGCTTTTCCATGAGAAACAAATGTTCTAAAAAACGGTTTGACTATTCCAATGTTTATTAATGTTTTAATGAAATACAAATAGTTATTACTTAAAAAGAAATTACATTTATAACAATTGAATGCCCTTGGTTCGTTTAAAATTAAGGTTTCTAACAAAGATTACACAAACATATTTCAACAAATTAAAATTAACATCAGCAAACAAAGAATTCGAAAGAGAAATAAATGCTCTTTAAAACGGTTTGTAAAATAATTGTATAACCAATTAACCGATTCTCACGGGTATACTATTTACAAAATGGCATATCATGCCTAATTAAATTTTTTTTTCAAATATCACTACTTTATTACAATCTGCAATTTCTGGTTGGAAAATGTAATTTGATGATACAAAGATATATTTACAATTTTTTATATATTTACATTGAGGGGAACACATAATAACAATAATAAATACAGCGGACGCCGCTTAAAGCGAAGTAAACAAGATTTTAGAATGCATGCAATACACAAACTTTATTTTTCTTGCCAATACATAGCGTGTCATTTGCCTATAAAATAAAGGTAAGTCTTCAAATACCTGCATACATAATCAATTTAAAATTTAAGATGGTTTAAAGAAATTTGTTACTGCCGTGTGTTTTTTTGTTATTTTCCATCATTTCAATAATATAATTCTCATAATCGTAGTGCTTTTGAATATTGGTACCGTCGTGCCGGACAGCTCTCCTCAACACCCCTAAAGTCATTAGGACCTCCGAGTTTGAAGGTGGAAGTTGGACTTCATCGGTCTCCTCCTAGTCAACATCTTCATCGTCCCTAGCATCCGATGTGGCTGCTGCCGGCTTCGTTCATGACGAACTGGCAGATTTGGTCCTCAGAAAGCGTTTCAGAGGTTTGAAGATTGTGGTCGATATCCATCCAACCGTAGTTCCTCACAGTAAGGTTTTCTGGCGTCTCAATAGGGCAGCTATCGACTCCAGATCTTCATCAGTTTTGACAAAACCTCCGTGCCGAAAGCAGTTTCGAATTGTCACATCACTAACTCTTGTCACTTGTCGCATTGTCACACGCTTCGTCGGCCAGTTGTAAAGCCTCGAGAATGTTGATTTTCTTGGCGAGGTCGGAAAGCTTCAAAATCGAATTTGAAGATGAGATTGACTGAGATTCCAAGGTTTCGTCAATAAGAGCGATGAGGTTTTTCTCATTTTTGACCTGTGCTTTAAAGTTTCGAACGATTTCTTGGTCACACGGCTGCATCAGTGACGTAGTGTTCACAGGTAAGAAAACTAGTTTGATATTCTTCAAATTCAAATTTACATTGTGAGCTGTACAAGTGTCCACCAAAAGCAAAAATTTCTTCTCCACCTTTTTATACCATTTCGCCAACATTGGCTGATAATTTCTTCTGTAATCCGCGCATTTTTATTTGCTTTACGGGTAAAGCTTGAACCCCTTTCAAACAAGGACGCTGCCTCTCTTTCCAATAAAGAACAGTTTCTTTTTCTCTCCCATCACACTGGCTGGCGCAACACGGCAGTGTTAACCTTTCTTCGCAGGTTTTCGTTCCCTTTGCTCTTTCATTTTTCAGAACGAAAGTGTGTTCAGGTGGTGCTCTGTAGTACAGGCCAGTTTCATAAGCATTGAATACATTGGAGGGTTGAAATTCGGCGATGAGAGTGGAAAAAACTGAGTCTTATATCAGAAGTGGTGAGTCTTATAACCGATTTTTTTTTTTCAATGTATTCGGATCTGAGTCTTATAGGCGACTGAACATTATATCCGTGAGTCTTACAAGCGGCGTCCACTGTAATATTATTTTCAATTAATTAAGGTTTTGGTTGAGATAAAAAAGTCAGTGTGACAAGCGGGATTCGAACCCACGACCTTCTAAATACGCCGCTGTTCTACCCTACACTACTTCCCATCTCAACCCCACCTTTTGAATTTTCCCGCCTTTTTGCCATTTTTCAAATGTCGTGTAATCTATTTGATTCTCGGCGACATATGAAATGGCCACGGAGAGGTTTAGTGAAGTATACTGCATTTTATTTATTACATTTTACTACATTTCGTGGTCCGCTTGACCAAATAAATTATTTTAAATTAATTAAGGTTTTGGTTGAGATAGAAAAGTCTCTGTGACAAGCAGGATTCGAACCCACGACCTTCGGCTAAATACGCCGATGTTCTACCACTTGAGCTTGTGACACTGACTTTTTTAACTAACTGAAACCGTGTGCTAATCGTTCGTGTGACGTGTGTTACGCAGAACTTTCACAATTGTATATATATCAAGAAAATGTATACCTATTTTGAATTATCATGGAAAATCTTATCAACATTCCTACAAAACAAAATGATGTAGAATATAAATTATTAGTCAACCTTCGAAATAATTATTACATGATAAAAAACGTTCTGGGTCGAAAAGAAACGAAAACAGTCAAATCCTTCGTCGAGCTTTCGAATCAAAATAACATTTTGATTATTCAAGTTTGAAAATTGTGAAATATGTTCGAATTCTAAACTTTTAAATTATTCATTAAAGTCACTAGTTTTAGTGGTCCGCTTGACCAATTAATATACTTCAATTAATTACGGTTTTTAGTTGAGATAAAAAAGTTGAAAAATTGCAAAAGGAGGGAACATTGAAAAGGTGGGGTTGAGATGAGAGTTAGTGTCCGAGTGGATCGAGGTCGCGATAGGTCAAGTGTTAGATCAGCGTATTTAGCCGAAGGTCATGGGTTCGACTCCTGCTTGTGACACTGACTTTTTTATCTCAACCCAAAACTTAATTAATTAATTTAATTACATTTTATTCTCAAACAACATTAGTCTCCCACTAAATTTCGCTAAATAAACTTAACTACCTACTCGTCAGAAAGGAAGTCGCTGGGTCATTTTCTATTGAAACGCCTTATGGGGTTGTACGTTTTGTAGGATAAGATTTGGGCGAGGTTGAACTGATGGGAGAGATTATAATGGAACTTGGTAAATTTTTGGAGAATTAATTCTTAAATTATTTTTTAAAAGCATTTATAAAAATATGCCATTGCAAAGACTGCCTTTGGAAAAAAAAAATAAAAGCTGTTTCAAATAGATAATAATTTATGACCATATATTTAAACAATTAACTAATTCCTAAAAAAATTAAATGTAAACCAAATTACAATAATGCGTACCGCACATTAAACAATTGCTGACGAGAGTGGTTATGAATTATCATTATTTATTTTTGCCCCAGAGTACAGTCTTAATTTAAACACTCAACACATTCGAAACAAACGTCAAACGTGTGAAACGCATTAATTAAATTCGAATTTGCCTAATAAGAAAACGGATACCCATTACGCTTGTTTAGATGATGAGGATAAGATGGAAATAATACAAAAAATCAGTCTGATTTCTTTTGATGTCGAGGACGTATTTAGATTATAACGTGGGCAGCCGTTTCACTGGTTTACTCCAAATCCATCTCCCCTGTCGGCGTTTTCCAAATCCGCTCTTGACTTTTAATTAATAGCATTTAAGAAAGGCGAGTTTACACGTCTTGGTGTTGAATTTTAATTTTTTTTCTGAACCGACCTATAATTTAATTTGTTATTATAATCCTCTGAAAGATTAATGATTTTGATAATGCGCGATGTAATTTTTTTTCACCATAGCATGTTATTATTTCATAGTTACGAGAGTGATAGCTGGCTAATAAAATATTTAAATAAGACGAGCCCTATTCTAAATCGAATTGCGCAAGAGGCATTTCCTTATCAATGGCGTTCTTTTTTACCTCGGCAAGCTTTCACAAAGAAGCAGAAAGAGACTTTAAGTGAGAGGGAAAAAAAAAGCGAAACCTGCAGATCCCAAAGAGTAGTGTATCATTTATAAAAGAAATGCACCTTGACAATCAAGACGAAAGAAAATAAAGAAAAAATAACGTATTTTTTAGTATCAGTGAACAAAACGTTTAACATTTGGAAATATTCTTATCGGCGGACAAGATTTTCAATATTCAATTGAATATATTTTTGAAAAACCACTCAAAATTTCTTTAAATAGCAATTACTTTTAATGGCAATTCAAAGAATTAATTACACACTATTATCTAAGAATATTTCTTTGTTTTTCAAAAATATATTTAATTATTTCAATTAATTAATTTTTTTATGTAAGGTCTTGGTTGAGGTAAAAAAGACAGCGTTTCGAGCGCGATTGGAACCCACGACCTTCGGCTAAATACGCCGCTGCTCTACCACTTGAGCTATCGTGACTTGGATCCTCTCGGACACCAACTTCCCATCTCAATCCCACCTTTTGAATTTGAAAAATGGCAAAAAGGAGGGAAAATGGTGCCCGAGTGGATCGAAGTCACGATTACTCAAGTGGTAGAGCAGCGGCGTATTTAGCGGAAGGTCGTGGGTTCGAATCCCGCTTGTGACGCTAGCTTTTTATCTCAACCAATACCTTAAATGCAGATTAATTAATTGAAAGATAATATTTGGACAAGAGGACCCCGAAAACTAGAGAATTTAATAAGTTAAAAGAAGTATATCTTCACTAAAGCTCTCCATGGCCATTTCATTTGTTGCCGAGAACCAAATAGATTACACGACATTTGAAAAATGGCAAAAATGAGGGAAAATTCAAAAGGTGGGGTTGAGTGGGAAGGGTGTCCGAGTGGATCGAAATCACGATAGCTCAAGTGTTAGAGCAGCGGCGTATTTAGCCGAAGGTCGTGGGTTCGAATCCCGCTAAAAATTAATTGATTGAAAGAAATAACTTGGTCAATTGACCCCTAAAACATAAATGGATTAATATATTTAATGAAGTCCGTCGGTGTTCAATAATAGGGATATTTCTCGCTTAATTTCATTGAGAATTTTAATATACTAACTGATAAAATCTTGCAGTAGAGTAAACTACACAAATCGTATTCAACCGTGTGTAACGTACGGCTCCGAATGTTGTACTTGGTCTAAATCCCAGGAATTAAAAAGTTGAACGGAACGGAAAGGAAAATTTTCGGAGCGGTTTTTGACAAAAGTAATCAGAAGTGGCGCAAAAAAACTCTGCGGGGTATTGGATTTATATGATGACTGAAACGTAGTTCGGTTCATAAACAATGGGAGATTGAGATAGACATGGGGCCACAATGGATGCGGACGCTTTTCCAAGTACGCTCCTCCATGAAATATATAAACTACAAAGACTTCAGGGGCGTCCGAAGCTAAATTGGACGGGGTGGAACAAGATGCGTGGGCCTGGTTAGGTGTTCGGGATTGGAGTGCCGCAACTGTGGATAGAAGTGGCTGGTGTACTTTGTTACAAGAGGCCTTGACCCATCCCGGGTTGATGCACGTATTTGTACGTGTGCCAGAAAACTTACACCAAAACAAAAAAACCATCATAAGAAATATAGTCAGAAGATAACATACGATAACAAAATAGGTAGTCGTATGAGAAAGCCAACAGCAAAATATACTAGAGATAAATGGACATTGTCTAAACTCATAGTAATAATTAAACCATTATGTTTAGTAGTCTAATTGGCCAAATTATTTCTTTCAATTAATTATTCTTTTTATGTAAGGTCTTGGTTGAGATGAAAAAGTCAGTGTCACGAGCGGGAATCGAAACCACGTCCATCGGCTCAATACGCCGCTGCTCTAACCGCTTGAAGACACGATAGGTCATGTGGGAAGTCGTGGGTTCGATCCTCCTCCTGACACTAACTTTTCATCACAACCAAGACCTTACAGAAAAAGAATAGTTATTATTAAATAGAAGAACAATAGATGTCGGCTTGTCTACAATCAGAAATTCAGTTTGGATCGAACCTGACAGTTCGACAGCCACTATTCTCTCTCAAACAAATCTGCCCAGTTGAAATAGATTTGTTTTCTATACAAAACTGATATGAAACTTTGGGTTTGCAATAATGAATAACTGATAAGAAACGTTCCGAAATAACTTTGAAAATGGAAGTTGCCGACAATGCTTAATTTTTTTAAACCGCGATATTAATATTGACTTAAACGAAATTGTAAACAACATTTTTTCCAGTTTTATGATTTTTATGTTATCAATAGTAAGTAAATTTATGATAATTAATTACCAAACAATACTTTACATTCACTAATTTCGTAGTCCGCTTGACCAATTAATATATTACAATTAATTAAGGTTTTTAATTGAGATAAAAAAGTCAATGGCACGAGCGGGATTCGAACCCACGATCTTCGGCTAGATACGCCGCTGCTCTACCACTTGAGCTATCGTGACCTCGATCCACTCGGACACCAACTTCCCATTCAACCCCACCTTTTGAATTTTCCCTCCTTTTTGCAATTTTTCAAATGTGTAATCGGATTGGATTCTCGACGATAAATGAAATGGCCTCGGAGAGCTTTAGTGAAGTGTACTTCATTTGGGTTGAGATGGGAAGTTGATGTCCGAGTGGATTGAGGTCACGATAGATCAAGTGGTAGAGCAGCGGCGTATCTAGCCGAAGATCGTGGGTTCGAAGCCCGCTCGTGCCATTGACTTTTTTATCTCAACTAAAAACCTTAATTAATTGTACAATACTTTACTTTGATTTGCAATATTGCAAATGAATGAATAAAAGTTAGAAGAATAATAGAAGGCCCAATACCGTATTGGCAAAGGAGAACGCTTTGTGAGGCAGAATAGTTGAATATTAAACAGAATTCTATCAAGTTAAGTCCAAAGGAGAAATTATTGCGACTAGTTTCAATATTGATTTTTATTACTAGATAATATCTCTATTACACAATGCATCGACAGTTTATTTGCTGATTTAATGCCAAATTTTATCGTTTTTAAAAAACATGTTAATTATCCTTGCTATTACACATTGATGCCTTCCAATTGCAAAAACGTTGTTACATTAAATATAAAAAATATTAAATGTAAATGAGCAGGTCAGTTTGAAAGTACGGTTTCATAATAAAAACCACTCCCGTTTATTTAAAAGTCAAAAAAAGAAGATAAAACGTAGATTTAGAAGAAATAAAAGATCTTTCATTTGAAAAACGGCCATTCGCCGTACACAATTAGCCAATTTTACATGGCCAGATGTCAAATTTAAAAGTTGGAGGTAAATGTAAATGGGTTTCAACGTTTTAATGTGTAGTTATAATGTAATTGTTGTATTAAGTTGATTGAATCGACTTCTTTATTTCGAAATAAAACAGTAGGGGTATTCACGATGGTTGTATGATGTTAACTCGTGTTAACTCGAATAAAGAAATGTTCACTAAGATCGTGAACGCCCCCTTCTTTTCTTAGCATGTTAAACGTTAATTTTTCCGCAACGCTCCTTGAGTCCTTGAAGATTTGTAGTTGTTTGTTTTGGTTTCCGTTTGTTTTCAATTGTAATATGCCAGAAGTTAATAAAAAAGGAAAATTAATCAACTTTTTCATTCAAAATGCTATCCATGCACTCGAAAAATACTAAGAAATGACAAGTTTCAATTCGTGCCGATATAACCTAACTTGTATCCTAACGTCTAACGGCCTACAATTTTATAGGATAGGGGACGTATCTATTATGAATGAGAGTATATGTACATGTCAGAAATTAACAAAATAAATGTATTGGGTTGATGTAATTAATGCGTATTTAAGAATAAAAATACGTGTAAATAAAAATCATGTTAAATTCATGGATGCCATATTGGTTACCTACGCCCTAACGGATACCAATGTGACTACATTTTCGACCTGACATCTGACATTGGCCCTGGCTTGTTAGATCGAGTAATACTAACTAGCCGATTCTACGTCATCATTTTTCTCGATCTTATAGGACCTAACAGACTTAGCAGGGTTAACACAAAGATCGTGAATACCCCTAGTGTCGTTACCCTGAAAGTTAAAGGCAAATGTAAATGTGTGTTTTATTTTTTCAATTGAGTAGAATAATTAGCATAATGTTGTTTAATAAGTGTTTGAAAAATGTCACTCTAATCTTGCTTGTGGACAACATGAAAAGAAATAATACTTTAAGAGCTTCATAAAACAAATTACAATATATTTGACCAGATCTCAATGTCATTTAATTGACGAAAAGTTTTATATCACATTGGGTTTTACAAAGGGGCTAAAGAAAAGTCAATGGACTGGAAGTGATATTGAAAATAAGTTGATCTACGCGTTTCCGATGTTGCTAACGAGGCTGCGAATGAAGGACTCGCATTTCTTACCGGTTGGATTTATCCTTTTCTTGTTCAGCAAAGAAAAAAAAACATTAATGACTTTTCAGCAAAAGAGGACAAAAATTCCATAAAATCGGGCTTGTGTGATTAATAAATAACTCCCGTTTGGAAATGAAAACCCGTTATTGAATCAACGCGCAAATGTAATTAACACCTCCCTGCAGCCCGTTCTTCACAGTTGAACAGGTTGAAGTGACCATCTAAATAACCAGAATGAATCGCCAAAGTTGTTCAACAAAAAGAAAAAAATATTGTTTAAAAAAAAGAGCCTTTGTAAAAAAAAAATCATGTATGTTTCTAATAACACCCCAACAAGTGAAACTCCGTCGTAAAAATTTCTCAACTACATGTGTTTTTAAATGATAATTTATCAGAAAGTATTAAAATAGAAGAAATAGCGAGCGGCGAATCGGCTAGAACGTAATCCGGCGAAAATGGCAACATGGAAAGATGATGGGATAAAAAGTTTATTGTAAATTCAAAGAGGAAATTTAAAGGAAATGGAGCGTACGTCAAAGCCAACTCGATTTGTCCGTGGGAACTGTGTAGAACAAATTCTGTTATAGATTTAGTCATAAAATTTTAACGGTACACAGTATTTTACATCTGGGAAAAAAGCCCGCAAGGACGCGAACGGTCATTAATCAACAATAACGATCTACATCGACTAAGAAGCTCTTGCGAGATTGATGGGTGGCCGAAGCATCTAAACCGCAGAAGAACTGGACTCAGAACTAGCCATACGCGGCTGACACAAGAACACTTAAAGCCAGGAACATAACGCAACGTTATGCGACGCTACTCGATGCTACCCGACGCAAATCCAAATTACATTTTTCCATAAGATTGTATTATCCCGTGCACATCTGCCCGATGCTGTGCAACTCTGCTCTGCGATCACCACTGTCCAGATTTTCGGGTCGCATCGAGTACAGTCGAAGACAAAATAACCGGACACTCATTTTTTTATGCAATGTACATGTATTATTGAAGTTATATTAATTACAACATACTAATTTTAATGTAAACGAAAAAGTAATCAAGATTAAAAATTCAGTATTTTTTTTTTTAATTTTTTAATGATTTGGTAGAAAATAGATCAAAATACCAGAATAACCTTTTTTGATATAATGAATTTAACTAACAATTAATTTCATGGTTTTGCTCATAAAAGTACACCATTTTCGTCGAGTAGCGTCATAACAGGACACTCATATTTGTCGCAGTTAATTTCAAACTAAGCATGTGTAATTTTCTCCTTATATTAATTACAACATTCTTATTTTAATGTAAACCAAATTAAACGAGATGAAAAATTCATGAGTTTTTATAAAAATTATCCAATTATAATGGTTAAGAAGAAAATTTACTAACACACCGGAATAATTTTATTTAAAACAGTTACGTTTAACAAACAATTTATTACATTGTTTTGCTCAAAATAATGCATTAGGAACAACTGTATTAGGAACTGAAAAAAATTCTTCCGATTCTAAATTCTCAAAATATAATCCCAGCCCATCAATTTGGTTTTCGCAACCGCCACTCAACTGTCCAGCAGTGTCACCGCGTGGTAGACATTATTTCATCCTCCCTGGAGATGGGACAGTACTGTTCCGGAGCCTTTCTTGACGTAAGCCAAGCTTTTGATCGAGTTTGGCACCCGGGCCCGCTGTTCATGCTCAAGGACATCCTTCCATCCACCTACTATCTCGTACAGCACAGTTACATCACTGACCGATTCTTCCAAGTTATTGAAGGCCATTCCCTCTCTTCATATTTTCCTATCCATGCTGGTGTTCCTCAGGGTAGCGTTCTGGCCCCTACACTGTACCAGGTTTTCACAGCTGACATGCCATCTCATCCCGAAACCACCACATTCACATTTGCAGACGATACGGCAATTCTCTCTAGCAACTCCGATCTTGTCATTTCCACTCGAAACCTCCAACAACACCTCATACTACTAGTCATGGTGTAAAAAGAAAAGGATAAAATTTAACACAGAAAAATCCACCCACATTACCTTCACTCTTCGTAAAAAGATCTCCCCCCCCCCTGTTTTCTTAAACAATACTCCCCTCCCAATTGCGGACAAGGTGCGGTACCTCGGATTGTACATCGACAAACGCCTGACGTGGAATCCTCACACAAGACTGAAACGTCAGGAGGTTATGACACGATTTAGAATTCTTGCACGACTTCTTGACAAACGCTCTAATTTACCTTTCAAAAATAAAAGGCTGCTTTACAAACCATAATTAAGCCGATTTGGACTTACGGACTGGAAGTGTGGGGTTCAGCCAAACATTCCAATATCCACCGCATTCAAACTGCCGTCTATAATACTACGAAAAATACTAGAAGCTCCATTTTATGTATCGTACCAAACTACACATACAGATTTACATATTCCTTTCGTACAAGATGAAATACGTTTCCGTTACCGTAAATTTCATAAAAACCTCCCAACTAACGCAAACCAACACATCATAAACCTCGCATCCCGACGAATCCCCTCAAACCCTCCTCGCCGACTCAAGAGACAATGGCCGCGAGATCTCCTAGGAAGTGATGGTGATAACAGTGAAAGTGATAATGACACACGTATCAATTGAACAAACAATATTATTGTAACATTGGAGTAATTCCAATGGGTGTTTTCTCCACTCTTGGTTTTAATTTAGTTTTGTTTTAATTACCTTTCTCACAGTTACTTATTACCTACTTTAAGGTAGTTGTAATGTACAACAAATTATTTTTAAAAAAAAGAACAAAAGAGACGTTGCGATTGTGATACTAATTTCTGATACACGCTGTGTGACTGTACGTGGCGTGCGCTTGACGTCGCATAGATGTGCACACCCTACCAAAACGTGACAAGGCGTCGTGTAGCGTCGCATAAGCGTGTTCCCCGCTTGGGATTGGGCCAAAGCCTGTGTATTTTTCCGGCAGAAAAAGGATGCTCAATGTGTCTCATAAGTGAAGGGTGTCATTCGTTGTAGGGAGCGAATAAAAATTCCGCGCTATTTAAGAATTATGCTCCGGCACGAATCTTTGGGTCCCCTATTCCGATTTCTGGAGGAAATTGGGCTTTTTGTTACCATATGTACTCGGTTTGGAGAGAGATATTTTAACTCGTGAAAATGCATTTATGTGGATGAATACAAGTGTGTCGATGGCCGAACATCAAGCACTCGATCGCCCTTCAATAGCCTAGGTATTGCTAGTACAGATGGTTTATAAGCGTGATAAAATGAGATGGAGGAATATCCAGCCCTCCATAACTCTACTTGAGCTAAAGTACGTAAACAAGATAGTACGTATTTAGTAATGAGTAATAGAGATTGTGTTTAGGTTCAAATTGCATGGGTTCGGAACTGAAATGACTTGGTTGTCGATAGCCCGTTGATAAGATCAAGGACTGACATAGGACCACTAAAACAAAGAAGCCACGGACTCGGTTCTGCACTTGTATGTGGGCGAATTGAGCCCATATAAATATAAAATATCCTTATTATTAAAAAAAATAATACAAAATCAATTAACTTATTGTAACAGAAGTGTGTCCCAAACAGATATAAACACTGTTATCTACGTTTGAAAATATATTTTTAACAAAATTTACTGTTTATAAGGTACTGTATAATTATTTTGCACACTACTTTAATATGTATGTACTTACATTAGATGGTTTTATAAAATAAACTTATTGGACATACCTGCAAAAACAAAAACAAATATGTAAAAATGACAAGACTACACATTACATCAAATCACAATGATCAAACAAAAACAGAAATCTGTCAGCACGTATGGGTTTTAATTTGTGCTATTTTGAGTTTATACTGATACAAAAAGTGTAAATTTTGGTTCAAATTTTAATAGTTCTGTGTACATATCAAATTAGCATCGGTTAGAAAAACGTTCAGGCTGTTCAAAAAACTATGATGATCTATTAAATTTAAGAACATGAACTGCAAACCCACAGATATAAATTTTCCAATTATTTTAGACCACGTTTTGATCATTGTATGATAAAACATATTGACCAATTACGTGTCAGTACAAAAACATTAAGGAACTGAAAAGTTGGATGACAAACAATAAATATTAGCCGGATTGTGTAAAACTTTAATCAAACTTATTAAATTCACTAGTTTTCGTGGTCCGCTTGACCAATTAATATGTTTCAATTAATTAAGGTTTTTAGTTGAGATAAAAAAGTCAGTGTCACGAGCGGGAATCGAATCAAATTCAAATCGGATTTAATCAAACTGTGTCCATCTATCATGAAATGCAGACTCATCATAACAAAATATACTTTGTACTTGTTGTAAAAAAAAAAATACATAAATAAAAGTTGTCATAACAATTTTATTAACGTGGAGTGAAACAGTAGAGATCATATCCCCCGTTTGAAAAAAGCCCATTCAGGTTAGAATGCCGGGCCGCTGGATTCGAACCCAGGACCTTTACCTTACAGTGATGACCGCCGTCTCTTAAAACCGTTAAGGCCACCGATGCCACTATTTAGTGTTTTATAACGCAATATAGGAGGCGCCGGTTCCCACAACGGTTTAGGCGTTGACACGGCGCTCATCACTGTAAGGTAAAGGTCGCGGGTTCGAATCCAGCGGCCCTGCATTCGGACACGACATACTTACTAATGGGATTTTTTTCAAAAACCGCGTCATCCTGAGGGTTTATATGACCTCTGCTGTTGCGAACCCTCGTAACNTGTTTAGATTAAAAGATATCACGATTTTCCGACGCCAGGACGTGATATCTTTCAAAATCGATAAAAAGCGAAATTACTCTGAAATGGTTGAGAATCGGACCATGGACAATATGAACTTTTTTGTTCATTTTAGGGTGAAGAATCTACTGGAGAAGTTTGTAGCACGAGTAGCAATTCACCCTGTATATATATATATACACACACACACGCAATATAACTAGAATAACGTTCTGGGTGTTCAGATATGAATGATGAATTTTCTTTTATTGCTTCTAAGTTAAGTTTAAGTTTTTTAGTTAATTAAGTTTAAGAACAATTTTTGATGTATTCATATGTTCTACTGATTCATTCATGTTATAAATAGTCTATACCAATTTTTTTCCTTTTTTGTCAGTACATAGAAACACATATTAGGTTTAGAGAATTAATTTTAAATCTTGTGAATTTCAAACTTACGAGAAATGCCAAGTCCTGTAAATACGTAGGCGGTTTTTTTAAGATCCAGGTCCCTAATCACAAAACAGTCGGCTTTCCAATCGAGAAAAGCTCCTTTTCACTTCAGTAAAACAAGAGGCGAACACCCCCCCCCCCATTTCCGTTTATCAATCTTGAGTAAACATCGCCACACAAAATCGCCTCTAAATATCTAAATTTAAAGCATATTAACTCGTAACGAACGTCATTTAGTTTCCAGAAAAACAGTCATATAAAATATGTATTAAACTGAGATCAAACGCAATTAATTATTTGTCCGTGGGCGTTGGTTTAAAGGATTAGGTAAACATTTCAGTTGAACCTTTGAAACTGACTACGGTCCCTGACCACTGTGAGTATATGCACAACCTCGCAAACACTCAGGGTACAGATATGAATGGATTTAAAACAACTCGACTTTTGCTTATTGAGCTATATTTCATATAAATTATTATTAATTAATGAATAATTTCGAGACATGACAATTGTGAATTTGAATGGATTTATCTTCTTTTTGCAGATTCAAATCTATGAAAAGTTAAAAGCAAAGAAATCAGATAATACCGAAAAATATAAACAAATCACAACAATTAAAAGAATTTAAAAAAATAATTTAAAAAACATCTATAAAAATATTTTTAATTTTTAAAATATATTTCATAATGATTTTCTTCAATAAGTTAAAAAGTAATATGGAAAAGTAATATATAATTAGTCAGAATCTCTTCAAAAGAGCGGTTAAATCATGAAACTAATAGGCATTTTATGTTGTAGAAAGAAAAATGACTGGTGATAACATTACCACTAAAATGCCTGGTGAATTCCTCCGCTTTTCACTCTTGACATTTTTAGAAATAAATTTAACAAACTGGTAGACACAGAGAACGCCTGAGAGAAGAGGTAGAGAGAGATAGAGAGAGTGATGGAGAGAGAAAATGGAGAGAAAGAGAAGGAGAGAGAGTGATGGAGAGAAAAAGAGTAGAAGAGAGAGAGAGAAACAGAAGGAGAGAGAGTGATGGAGAGAAAAAGAGTAGAAGAGAGAGAGAGAAACAGAAGGAGAGAGAGTGATGGAGAGAAAAGAAGGAGAGAGAGTGATGGAGAGAAAAAGAGTAGAAGAGAGAGAGAGAAACAGAAGGAGAGAGAGTGATGGAGAGAAAAAAGTAGAAGAGAGAGAGAAACAGAAGGAGAGAGAGATGGAGAGAGAAAGAGAAGGAGAGAGAGAGAGAGAGAAAGAGAAGGAGAGAGAGAGAGAGAGAGAAGGAGAGAGAGAGAAAGAGAAGGAGAGAGAGAGAGAGAGAAAGAGATGGAGAGAGAAAGAGAAGGAGAGAGTGAGAGAGAAAGAGAGGGAGATACGCATATACCGATATACATATAAATAAATAGGTACATACATAGAGGGGAAAAGGTAGAAGGAGCGAGGGGGAAAGAGCGAAAAAGACCCACAGAGCCAGATATATATATATATATATAAAGAGAGAGAGAGAGAGTGAGAGAGAGAGATAGCGAGATGGAGGGTGAGAGAGAGAGAGAGAGAGAGAGAGAGATTTTAACTGATGCATAAAATAGTTTCGAACACCTTCCTATATAGAAAAATAAAATTACAGCTAAATCGAATAGTTTGTTATTATTGTTATTGTTTGTTAGTGTTAAAAATAGAAATATTTTGTGTTAGATCTAGCGTTGAGGGCGTCATCAGTTGATTATCATTTTATACAGTGAAGATTTTTGCTGATAAATATCGCATAATGGATACGATTTAAGAAGGTAATTTCCAGATATGTTGCAATTAAAATCATGACTGCATGTGTAACACTAAAAGTTGTTTAATTTATTATGCAGAGATTAGGTGATAAACAGTCTAAGCGGAAATTTGTGGTCGTCTAAAGCCGTCAAATTAGTTTAACGAGAAGAGGTGAGAGCTTAATCCCAAGTTTTTGGCAAACTGAAATCGACCTCATTAGACTTAATAGACTCGATGCCATTAATTCCATGTCAGGGGGACTTAATGAAGCCGGGAATGGTGGAAAAAACACCGCACTATCCATTGTATGTTCGCAGAATATTTAAGTAGGTTAAAAGAAAAGCCGGTTAAATACGTGACGAACAAATCCCTCTATAATTCTCAGGGTCTGCGTGAGATTAGCAAGTTGGAGGCCCGGATCACCCGAAGACTAATTATATCCTGAGGGGCATTAGGATGTCAAGGGGCGTTTGTTAATCCGCGAATGTATTAGCGGCAACGGCGGAGGAAGAGTGCAAAGCTTACCTAGGCCAGGGTGGATTACGAGGATATCGTCCGAATCCCGCGCACAGGTAAACCAACCCGAGTCCACTTTTGCTTTTATTATAACTCCTTGTACATATTTGAGTGGCAAAGCATTTAATCGATGGTATAGGGCATAATCTGCATTATGTCATTTACAGTATCACACATAGCTGAACAAACGTTTCAAGGCAACTACAATTTAATGTAAAGTTGCTTTTTGCGATAATTCAGTTCAACGTTTTAAGGGTTTCAATATCAAAACACAAGGTACACATATATAGACAGAGAAAAAAGACAGAAAGGGTCTGTGCGTGTTAGAAAGAGAGAGAAAGAAAACCTTTAAAAAAGTGCACATATTTACGTACAAAAAATATTTAAATACTCATAGATAGACAGAAAGACGAAATACAAAGAACGTGAGAAAGTAAGAGGAGAAAGATAGAGAAAGAGAAAGAGAGAAAGAAAGAAAAGATACATGGACAAAGATAGAGATAAATCTAAAGATGTGGATACATAAATATCAATGTAGAAAGAAAAGGAGATCCGGAAAAAAATAAGAGAATCTGAGATAGTGAGGAGTAAGAAAAAGAGAGTGAAAAGATATATTGACAAAGGTAGGGATAAATCAAAAACAATGAATAGATAAAGATTCCGAAAAAAAAGATAAGAGAACCAGAGAGTAAGGGAGTGAGAGAGAGTGAGAAACAGACATACAGAAAGAGATATAGAGATGAATGAGGGGGAGGGGAGGGAGGGAGAGATAGATAGATAGATAGATAGATAGATAGATAGATAGATAGATAGATAGATAGATAGATAGATAGTTAGATGAGAGAGAGAGAGAGAGAGAGAGAGAGAGAGAGAGAGAGGGAGTGAGAGAGTGAGAGAGAGAGAGGGGGGGAGTTAAAGAGCGAAAGAGAGTAATTGTGAAGACCTGTGATCTCGTTCGTAGCCTGAGATATTTCTCTTAATGAATCAATATTTCATTTGATTATTTGGAAATCATGAAATGCAGTCTGGTGTGACGTAGGTTTTAGAAAAACATTTTCTTTAACGTGCCAATGTTTCGAACTTTATTGAGATCATCTTCAGGGCCTTTTGTTGTCTGCATTTCAGCAAAAATGTTCTCTGATTGATAGCCGATGCAAGTTGCTTCTCATTGTTGGCGATTTCCTTCCAAAGACTGTTTTCTTGGTGTCTATAAGTAGTAGAAATCGTTCATAGAATTCCACCAATGTTTATAAACATCCCAGGCTCTGAAGATGATCTCAATAAAGGTCAAAACTTTGGCACGATGAAGAAAACCTTTTTCTAAAACCTACGTCACGCGAAACCGCATCTCACGGTCTTTAAATAATCATTAACTAACGGTCACTAAACACCACACGTTTCATATTATTCTCATATTTAATTCTCGTTATTAATTCTCTTTAAAAAGTTAATACGCTTTTTCTGCGATTCATGTTTAGACAATTTTCCATACTTTCTCATAAATTCTTTTTCCGTTGTATTTTGAACACTCGGCCGCACTCGTCTCGTCTTATTTTGGCAGTAAAAATGTGCATTTATAAATAATGTAAAGCCTCCATGGTTTGAAAAGTTTCTGTAACTTAAAATATCAAACGAAATTCTTCTTGATTTTTCCACGGAAGTCTTAAGTTTATGCAAGTTAAAACGGAATAAAATAACTTTTCCTTGAACTTTAACCGCAAGAAACATACTAATGATAAACCAAAGTTAGCTGAGAAAACGAAAGAAAAGTAATTTGCGATAAAAAGCAATTTTTCACAGAAAAGTACGATGTAAACATTATTATCTTGCAAATTTGAAACTTTACAAAAATATAGAACACTGTTTTTTCTCCAGATTATTTAATTGAATAATTAATATATATTTTCTGTTGTTTTAATCAAGCGTTTCAATTTTTAGAGACAATTTAATTGGATACGATATGATGTTTGTTGATCGATCTGCAGACAATCTATGTGGAGTTTCTATCTTCATGGAGGTCATTAGATAGGTGAAGAAAGGAAAAGACTAATTGTTGGGTTCACCAAGCTTTCGGCTACTTATAGTACCATCATCAGGGCTTTCCCAAGAGTGCAGAAAAAGATTAACATGGTAAAACTATCGTAAAAACGTCTTGGGACTAGAATTATAGCTATTTATAAAGACTATGTACATAGGATTAAAATTAATGAGAGAGCGAGAGAGAGAGAGAGAGAGAGTGAGAGAGAGTGAGAGAGAGAGAGAGAGAGAGAGAGAGAGTGAGAGCGACAAACACCGTCGCCTCAGGTTGGACTGAGTCACACATTCTAGTCAAAATACTCTGTGATCATAAATGTTACCTATAAATTGCTAGTCAGAACAAAATTGTTGAAACCACAATCATATTTTTTTAAATTAGATATTAGATTATTAAATTGTTGGCCATGTGCTTCATAACCTTAAACCCAAGACGTTTTTACGATAGTTTTTCCATGTTAATCGTTTTCTGCACACTTGGGAAAGCCCTGATGATAGCAATATAAGTTGCCGAAAGCTTGGTGAACCCAACAATTAGTCTTTTTCCTTTCTTCACCTGTCTAATGACCTCCATGAAGATTGAATCTCCACATAATTTGATACGCGAAACTAAACGGATAACTTGTAATAAATCCGTCCGCATATTTGTCAGATAGTCGAAAACTCGACCAAATTAGGCTTTTCAGCTCTGGCCCTTTTCACTACTTTGAACTTAGCCCAATTTTGCAATATTCGACCGATTCCCGAGATTCCATGGCTTCATTATTCCGGCGGCCCAACTTGTCTGGCGGAGACCGCGGCAAACGGCCTTGCGGTGGCAACTATAACGCAAAGTGTACGGATAAAACATGAATATTAATTCTGCATATTCGCATAATTGAAATAAACAATTACATTGGCGAAACAGGAAGAGAATTCTACGGAAATCAATCCCAACATTATTAAAATCAAAGAATATAATTACAATACATGGCACAGTAGCAATCATAAATGGTAAATAATTTATAAAAAATAAAAAGTTTTCTTTAAAGACTGGAAAATAGGTGTTTAATTTTTTGTCATTTATAATTGTTTCATTGGCGGTGGTATTTGGAAAATGTCCATATCTGGCTAAGTAACCACTCGCATTTTAGTATAATAACAGAACGGTTGATGTTTTTTATTGGCAGTAAATGTAATGTTGGTGTTGAGAATGAAGCTTCTCGAACTTTTGGGAAATTTCCTTTCCAACCCTTTGGCGAAGCGAAGTTCCGGAGAAAAGTTTCGCAATAAAGTTGGCAAAAGTAGATTATTAAGTGGATTTCAAAAGCGTTTTCCTAGCTCTTCTCGTTCTACAGGCATGAACACTGTGGTCTGTATTTGCGAAGTTATTTAACCAGCTTTTAAATTATTAGCTTGATCATAAAAACATTACAAGAAATTGAAAAAATGAAAGAATTTTTATGTTTTTATCCAATTTTATTGATTAAACTTGAGGGTTGAGGACAGTTTCTAACATAATGTAAGTAGGAAAATTGGACTTAGTTGCTCTGGAAATTGAACTTGAATTGAGCTTAATATCTAAATACATTTGATTGAACACAAGAAAAGAATACTTAAAGAACACAACTTGAACAAAATAAATATGATTTCGACCAAGAACACTCGCATTAACCTTTAACAATTTAAGGTCGAGTCATATTTTACGTAACGTCAATGTCACGTCAGCGACATACAACGTAACGTCAAAATATTGTTTAATAGTTTTCTTATGATAATATCAACATAGAGACATAACGGAACGCACCGTCGACGTCAGAAACCATCGAAATTACTTTCTAACAAAATTTTGACGCGAGGTTTCATCACGAAAAGTGGTTCTCCTTTTGAATTCTGTTTTCAATTTTACTTAAAAGCACATAAAACTGGTATCGATACGTCTAAAGTATTTATAGAAGCATATTTCGTCATCCTCTAATTCATTAAATATGGCATAGCATTCTGCTTTATAATATCGTGTTGTATATACCATACGCAGCCATTTTCTTTTTTAAGCTACATTGTTGACCGTTTCTTCCTTATCTAAAATTAATACGATGATTGCTAATTTTCTTCTATTTAATCTGGCCATGATCAAAAAATATGGCACAGAATGAATAAGATAAACTATTGATGTTTGTGGTTTAACGTAAAGTGTGAATCGCCAGCAATTTTATAAATATAAAATTACAATGGATATTCAACTAAATAACTTGAAAACCTATGTGAAAAAATTATGATTAGACCGGACTACGGATGGCAACGATATATTGATATATTTCTAAATATATCGAATATATTTTTATCGATCTGCTTGACTGTAAATACTTAAACTATATCGATATATTCATTTTTTATTGACGATAAAAAATTAATTTAAAAAAAGTTTGACTATACATGTTTCTTATTTACTATTGGATAAATAATTAAAAAAATATCCCTGTCAGGCGCCAAATTGGATTATAGGCTGCCGTCTTTTATAAAACATAGATATATGTATATAGTTTTAATTATGCCTACACCGTGGGTAAACCTAACTTACCATTTTGCCTTCTGCGTCATCTATATCTACGTTTGTGCGCTCAATTTATAAATAAGTTTTTATGATGGCACCTTCCCCGGGAAAATGTCAAAAAAGTGTTGTTTGGAAATATTTTAATGAACCGGAAAAAGGAGAACAAGTGGCAACTCGTAAAACATGCTCGAAAGGCCTAAAAATCTTAATTTTTATAACCTAAATCTATTTTATTTTATATCTTTTTTATTACTATTTAATAAGAATTATATAATTATTCATGGCCATAATTATATTTTTATCGTTACTAATATCGATCGTTCTTTTCTTCCAGATGGGCTAGCTCATATGGATTTTATAAAATATTGTAATGTACCTAAAAATAAATATATCGATATATTCTTCACGATATATCGGTGAAGCCGATATTTCGGAAAACCGATATTTCGATATACAGATTAAAGATTGCCAACCCAGCCCACATTTTATGTACAACAGTGATGCCAATTTTCACAAAAAAAAAACGAACATTTTCCAATGAAACAATTTCTGTTATTATAAATAATAAATTACCATTAAAAATAAATAATACAATATATAACAAGAACAAGCAATAATGACGTTTAGTTAAGAATATAACTATAAATACTACTCAAATTAGGTTTAGGGTTCTCAAATTACAGGCTTTTTTTATCTGCTTTAATGCAGAGCATTTCACTTAACCTCCTCCCCAAGGTACGTTATTTATCAAAATCTGCATTTTTTCAAAATCACAAATCAATAAGTTACTTGAATAATCATTATAATTTTATTTGAAACTAAAAGATCTTTCCTGAGACCGGATAATATATTTTATATAAGAGAGAGAATAAGACGGGAATCCTTATGGTATGGATTTATGGTCAAGTTATCTAAGAGTGCGAGATCGAGATAGTTTACGTCCAGCCCATATTTCAAGTGGGTATGCTTTCCTTAAATGTTTTTTAGAGGGACTTCTTAATGACGAAGAAATTTTACCGTTATGAACGGTATTTTATTATTAGAGGACTTTATTTTAGAAACCTGACGGGGCCCGTCCAGAAACAAGGGATGTTAAACGAATCAAAAAGAGGCCAAATGAGCCATAAACATCCTGTAATGAGTTGGGAACTACGCTTCAATGGAGGCGTCTCTTTTTCATTCTCTTACCCTTTTTTTCAGCTGTTCACTTATCATCATCATCAACATTATCTTTATCTTTACAACAGGGTATATAGACTTTAGTCGACTGTAAAAACCTTTTTATTATTTGTTTGTCGACCTCATCGTTTCTTGGTAACCAATGCAAACAGCTTTTTCAGAACCTTCAAAACATTTTTTGATCACAGCTTTCTATACTGTATTACCTTGATAAACACTCAAGGCCAAAAACTGGACACTCGTATATTGTTGTATATTTGAAACCATAAGTATTTTTGTTGTTATATTAATTACAAACATACTTATTTCAATGTAATCCATATGAAAGGAAATTAGAAATTAATTAATTTAATTTAATTAATAAAAAGTATTTAATTATGATGGTTTGAAAGGAAAAATTTCCCAAATACCGGAAAATCATTTAGTAATAAATTAAATTTAGCTTTAAAATTTATTACCTAGATTATTCGGAAATCGTGAGATGCGGTCTGGGGTGACGTAGGTTTTAGAAAAACATTTTCTTTATCGTGCCAACGTTTCGATCTTTATTGAGATCATCTTCAGGGCCTGGGATTTATAAACATTGTTTTACAAATACATGTACGATGCGAAAAAATGAATTTATACAATGCTAGAAATTTTAGATTAAAAAATGAATTTATACAATGCTAGAAAAATTTTTAGATTCAAAAAAATGAATTTAGGAACATAATGTGAATTATAAACGTGAATCTAAAACATTTTCTAGCATTGTATAAATTCATTTCTTCACATCGTACGTGTATTTGCAAAATTTGAGCAAAACAATGTTTATAAATCCAGGCCCTGAAGATGACCTCGACAAAGATCGAAACGTTGGCACGATAAAAAAATGTTTTTCTAAAACCTACGTCACACCAAACCGCATCTCACGATCTCCGAATAATCATTTACTAAAGGTCACTAAACACCACACATTACTTCCTATGACCTCGTGGAGGGGCTTAAGTCTCCTAGGTATCGAGTAAATAAGCGATCGGATTTCACCAATTGTACAACAAGAGCTGTTCAAAGCTTGTTGGAGGCGGAGAATTTTTATCATGTCCCATAAGTGCTCTATACCATGAATCCTATCTTGGGAACGTGCTAGTCAATTCGTTGTGGTAATCCCTTCATCCTCAAGTAAAGTGTAACAACTCGGCCTACATGCGGTGAAGCATTATTATACATAAACACTAAGTTGTCCCAATATATGAACGAATGGAACCGCAGCTTCGAGAAGAGCTTCCTCAATGTACCTTAGCGTAGTCAAAGATCTATTCTGTACAATCAGTTCAGTAGGAGCAAGTTCTCTCTTTGAAAAGATTTACATGGCACGTGAAGCAAATTCCACGTCTTCTCCACACACGGTCCCGATCATCTGAGTGCCACAAACCAAACCGGCACGTCTATGAAGAGAAAAGCTCTCATTTTTCAAGTCTCAAAGCTGATTTAAGAGTATTCGCCTAATCTACTCCTCCAGTAGTAGAGAGCCTGATGCCGGGCATCTAAGCACTAGGCTATTCTCACGAAGCTTTCTGACAACTGCTTTAAAGATCCTTTCATGAACGACAGTTTGGAGTTGACTACTCAACAAGTAAGCCGAAAAGGAACACACATCCCAATGTTGTATACTTATCTCTCGATTGAAATCAATGCTAAATGCTTCAGGAAAATGAGCTCAAGCGGAACCAAAGAAAGTTCATTAATAAACACCAAAGGCCATTTTTACGTATTTCCTGAAATTCGTATGACTTAACTATGATTAATTATAAATATAAGTAATTAAGACCGTCTTTAAAAGATTAATTTTTTCTTATTTCTTTATACGTTAGTTGATTTTTTGGTGATAACCATCGGCAGTTTACCCCTCGATGAGCCGAAGCGATATCGCCAACACGTACCGGGTCCAATTACAACGATAAAATGTACCGAAAACATTTGTTTTTTTCCCACCCCTTTAGAAAAGCTTTCCACCCTCCATGGTATATTCTAGATAAATAAACCTGCTATCGCATTACACGCGCGAGTATACACCTGGCCGGCTGCAGCTGCGCAACCCCTTTCAGCCCCACCGACCTCGCGGTATTTGCGTTTCAACCCTCATAAATGAAAAGTTTTCAAAACACGTTTTCCCCTGCAGGGAGACCGATAGGAAAGCTTCGAATTACAGCTTGTGGTCGGAATTAGGATAAACAATAACAAATCTGGTAAACACGGATGGCATGCGGAGGACAGGCTGTTTCCCCTTACTGGAAGCCTAATGATGGATTCATTCCTGTTATTGTCTCCCACTTAAATCACAAGCGCTTTGCATTGTTTAACTTTTGTAATTGTTATGCAGAACAACACAAAATCTTCATTTTTTCGTTGGGAAATGTGATAAAAAGTAATGACATGACGTGCTTGCTAAAATCGTATTTAAGCAAAAACATGACGTAACGGGTAGTTTTAGACACTATACAAACATAAAAATGAAATAAAAATTCTAACAAAACGAACACTTAAATATTATACAAAAATAATTATTTAAACGTGTTTTTGCTAATAGGAAATAAATGAGAATATATTGTTCCAAATAAAGGAAAGTGTTTTAACCGAGCCATCGATTAATAATAACCATCATTAGAACTATAGCAAGTTTAAGAAATATACTTGAACAATATTTAGTTTAAATTGGAAACCATATCTAATAATAATAATAATAATAATATTAGATTTCGTGGTCCGATTGACCAGATAAATTCTTTTCAATTAATTAATCTTTAATTAAGGTTTTGGTCGAGATAAAAAAGTGAGTGCCACGAGCGGGTTCGAACCTACGACCTTCGGCTAAATACGCCGCAGCTCTTCCACTTGAGCAATCGTGACTTTGATCCACTCGGACACTAACTTCCCATCTCAACCCCACGTTTGTCGAAGGTCGTGGGTTCGAATCCCGCTCATGACACTGACTTTTTATCTCGACCAAAACCTCAATTAAAGATTAGTTAATTGAAAATAATAGTAATATGTAAAATTACATTCCATTAATAAAAAAAATATTCACGAAAAGAAATAAAACTACTAAAATATACCTTGATAGTATTAATCAAGATAAACAAATTAAAAAGACAATAAAAATAATTGGCAAAAGGTTTTCTTACAATTTATTAGTAATCTTAGTTTTTATGAAGGACATTAAACTGCAGTTTGCGTCAGCATTTTTCCAATATGAGGTAAGACGAGAACATCGTAAAAAAGGCATTGTTGTTCTAATAAAAATCATAATAATCGAGCCCGAGGTAGATTTAATAAAGAACTCTCCCCCAAGAAACGCCGACCCATAATTTAGGTGGATAAATTACAAAAATGTAAGAGTGAGAAAACCTATGTGAAGAGATTAAGAAACATTTTAATTCCAAATAATCTCTCGTTCTTTTCTTCCCACAGGATTTCTTCTTCTTCCTTTTTTCCTGCGACACTCTCTTTCAATCAATTTTTATCTCCCTACGTATATCTCTGTATGTACATGTCTTTTTCATCCCCTCATTATGCTTCGCTCTCTCTCATTTTCTATATTTGTATTTCTCTGCCCCTATTACTCACTGTTTTCGTATTTATTCTCTACTTATCTTTCAGCCATACCCTTATTATTATTTTTTTATTCTCTTTCTCCCAGCATCTAATTGTTCTTTATTTTCTTATTTTCACTCACTACATCACTTTTTCTTTCTTTATCACACTTCATCAATTCTGTTTATTTCTCTTTTTTTCAATATTTTCCGCATGAAACTCTTTCTTTCTTCTACTCTTTGTCTATCTTTCTCTCTTCTTCTATTTGCCTATCTTTCTCTCTCTATCTATTTATCTGTCTATATATACAACTACCTATTTCTATCTCCATTTCTCTTATTTCTCACACAATATCCCTTTCGTTCATTCTTTGTGTTTCACTAAGTGCAAGGGAATTAAATGCATGTGACACTTATAACTCCAAATTAGAGAAGGATGAATAAAAAACACTGTTTATAGCCCAATAGATATTCAAAAAGCAAGTTTAATGTAATACTAATAATAATTAAATTCACTATAATTTCGTGGTCCGCTTGACCAATTAATATATTACAATTAATTAAGGTTTTTAGTTGAAATAAAAAAGTCAATGGCACGAGCGGGATTCGAACCCACGATCTTCGGCTTGAAACGCCGCTCGGACACCAACTTCCCATCTCAACCCCATCTTTTGAATTTTCCCTCCTTTTTGCCATTTTTCAATTTTTCATCATTTCATTTGTCGTCGAGAATCCAATAAGATTACACGACATTTAAAAAATGGCAAAAAGAAGGGAAAAATTCAAAAGGTGGGGTTGAGATGGGAAGTTGGTGTCCGAGTGGAGAGAGGTCACCATAGCTCAAGTGGTAGAGCAGCGGCGTTCAACCTTCAAAAAAGAACACGTGGATCAAAATAAGGCTGTTTTTGTTTAAATCAACAAAATTAAATTTTAAACTATCAATAAAACCTTCAATCACCGAAAAAGTCGAATCATTCATACGCATATTGCGTGTGGCTATTTGAGTCAAAGTCAAAAATTTGAGTCATTGCCATTCAATAGGCTACGTCAATTTTAATGTTTAATTTGTCCATAGGAAGGAATTTGATTAAAGGACAGACTTTGACGATAACATCCACCCCATTGTTATGTGCATACGGTTTAAATATGACCCCACATTCTGCCTGCGTCCCGTCCGACTAACTCGCTTTTCCACTTGTGTTCTTGTTTGTCAACAATGCATAATGCAGGGTTTCTCTGTCGTGTTATGTCCCAGGGCAATTTTAAATTAGAAATTATTTACAATATTTATACGTTTTCCTGATCATTACCGCTTGTCCATTAAAAGTGTAAAACAAGGCCTAATTTTTTAAACTAAAAATAATCCATATGCAGACTGTGTCGATAAGCACATTCATAAAAAAGGATGAGAGAATTTGGGAAAATCAGCGAACTTCGATACACTAGGAATATATTTCATTAGTGCAAAACATATATTGGGAAGAAATAAAGCTCAGAACTTTCTCAACACGTCTAGCAGTAACCAAAGAAGTGAAAAACCCACAAGTATTGGGTCAGAATGTTTTAAAACTCCTGCGAAATGCTATCACCATCTCAACAGGTCCTGCAACAATCCATTGATATGGCGAAAAATTTTCATCGCGCCCAATGACGCGGAATTTAATATATTTCAATTTAATTAATTTAATTCGAATTATTTACGCAGTGCGAGAACAGAAAATTTTTAATTACAACGACAGAAAAAATTCCAATGTATAAAAACCTGGTGGCCTTCATCATCATTTCACAGCTGGAAAGGCTTTTATTTGTTTTGTAATAAGTTTTCTGCTGGTCAATTAATATTTTTGAATTCGTATTATTGGTTATAACGCTATAAGTACATAACTCATTATCAAATAAAAGTATTGATTGTTTTTAAAGTTTTTTTTATTTTCTGTTGTACTCATGGCATGTCAAATGCGATGAAAGTGAAATTTGGCTATGGTGGTTCATTTGATCCAACAATTGTAAATCTTCAGATATTCATGTGATCTGGGTTTTCATCTTGGAAAACACTTCTTGACAATGAAAGGTGTTTTACAACAAATAACGATAATATGTAGTTTAGAACAAAATGCATTTTTAACCCATGTCTGATGGGACAAAAAAAAGTAAAATTTGTCTGAGATCTATCAACTTTGAGTTAGTGTTTATCTAACCAGTGTTCTTTTCTTGAAAACACACAAAACAAAACAGCAGATCGAAAAGAGACAGGAGTTTAGCCAGAAAACGCATACTATGAGAAAGGATCTTCATAGTGAGCAGAAGTATTTTATGGAGCATCATGGAGCATATATCCTATACAGCTAATAAGAGTGGAAAAACCTGTACATTTATGTACTTATATATAAATGTTTACAAATTTATAAACACCGAAATCCTCATCAACATTGAAAAGAAACTGACTGGATCGATAGAAAATGAGTCAAGGATGGCGATTATCACCTGTATTTTTGAACAGCTATCATGCAATATGAAATAACACCTGGCATACCCTACATACAAATAGGACATTCAATAAGTTTATGTTTGCAGACGATCAGGTGGTTAAAGAAACAACAAAACATAATTTGCATCGTCATCTTTTCCCTTTCAACCAGATATGCCAAGGGTATGACTTGAAAATCTCCTCGTGCAAAACAGAAAGTCTTTGAGTGTAAACAGCTTGTATGATCAAAAGTCGGCATGGATAACACAATAGTGGAGCACGTATCGCACTTAGCTGCGACCTGAGTTCGAGGGTTTCAAAGATTCACTACTTTCGTGGTCCGCTTGAGCAATTAACACATGACAATTAATTAAGGTTTTTAGTTGAGATGAAAAAAAGTTAATGGCACGAGAGGGATTCGAACCACGACCTTCGGCTAGATACACCGCTGCTCTACCACCTGAGCTATCGGGACCTCGATCCACTCGGACATCAACTTCCCATCTCAACCCCACCTTATGACTTTTCCCTCCTTTTGCCATTTTTCAAATGTCGTGTAATCGGTTTGGATTCTCGACGACAATTGAAATGGCGACGAAGAGCCTTAGTGAAGTGTACTTCATTTTTAAATCATTAATTCACTACTTTCGTGGTCCGCTTGACCAATTAATACATGACAATTAATTAAGGTCTCAATCTCAACTAAAAACCTTTATTAATTGTCTAAACTCATAAGGTGGGGTTGAGATGGGAAGTTGATTTCCGAGTGGATCGAGTTCACGATAGCTCAGGTGGTAGAGCAGCGGCGTATCTAGCCGAAGGTCGTGGGTTCGAATCCCTCTTGTGCCATTAACTTTTTCATCTCAACTAAAAATCTTAATTGATTGTCAGGTTTCAAAGATGTTTGGCACTATTTACCGAGCTCCAATTTTACGAAGTGCTGACATATCTTTGAACAGCAAGAGAAAGAACGAAGAATCAAAACAGCAGATATGAAATTGTTTTAGAACGTACAAAATATACATTGTGGGATCCTTAACGAAAATATCCTAGAGGAGATCGAAACATATGTGATTAAGGAGCGAATCAAAGACGAAAAAAAGGTTTTTCCACATCGAAGGAACGGAGAAATTCAGGCTAGAAAAACTTATGATCCAGTGTCGACCTAATGCACCGAGGTAGAGGAAGGCCACGTCATTGATGATTGATATAAAGACGGTACTGGCCGTGTGCCTAATGCCTAAAGTGAAGAAAAAGAAGAAGAATACAGAAGATGTCAAAATATTGTAGCTCGACTATTATTTTACGTTGTATATTAATGTGTAATAATCGTACGTTATTTGTGAACCATTGTTTTGATTTAAATCACACTCGGCTCGTCATCTTTAGTAGTGGCAAAAGTTGTTTAACGTTTTTTATTTATTTTCGCTATTACAGAGTGCACAAGTCTTTACGATCCGCAAGACTGTGTCGCTCGTAAAAGTGTCCTAAAAATCTCCGTACGTGAAGGTTTGAAATGGTCTCTTTTTATACGACGGCTCGATTCGTCGTCGCGAGGACGAGACCATACAGAGAAAATATAAAACAAAACATCCCCAGTCGTAAAACTACTAAAACCAATAGGGGAACGGCCTTCTGTCATCGATACGATTTGTCAGTTATTAATAAACGTCCAGTCCATCAAAGTTTGTAAATATCGGAGGTTCCGGAGATAGTTGGGGGAAAACCCGGGTTAATAACGAAACTTTCCTCGGCTCCTCTCGGCCCGGCGAACCAAACTTTTCCGGGTTAAGACAAATCATGCTGGCCAACGGGAAAGGGTCGGAAACGGACCTTTCGGCCTGAAATAACTGCCCTTTATTTTCAAAAGTGGAAAAACGGGTACTCCCCTCATGCTAAATTGGATGAAAACTAAATAAATTTATAGCGTTTCCTTCTAGACAACTGTTCCTCCAATTATTTACCCTACAACATTGAAACACACTGAAAATAAAGCGTTTCCCTGGTTTATGTTAACATATTACTATAATTTTTAATAAATACAAAAATTAATCGATATAGAAAAATAAACTTTTCATCTTTTCATAATAACATGTGGGAGGTTTATGAGACGACAAAATGTGGTCATCCCCGGCCCTGTGCGAGTTTTCCTTATTTTTCTGGTCTTGCGCGCTTATTTTGTTTTTAGCTACAGCTATTTGAGTGTCTTGATCTGGTTACTGACACTAGTCTCATCCTAAAATCCATGCTCTCGCTTGTACCTCAAGTTGTTAACAACAGAATTCACAAAACATAAAATACACACACACACACACACACATATATATATATAATCTACCCCTTTCTTTCACGTTAATAAATTCATTCCAATAAATTACCATAACCACAACACCCGATACAACAGTTTAGAAATCCCTGGATCACTTTTTTTTTTAAATAAAATTGCAATCCAGTTTTGAATCTTATCGCATATGCCTAAAGAAATTGAAAAATTGTGAATTTTTTTCCAAAAGAAGAACTTTTGTAGAAGATAAAGGACTATTAAAAAAATATTTGGCCGATCTAACAGACAGTATTAAAAAAAAAGTGTTACAAATAAGCATACCTACTTGTAAAAATAAAATAAACGAAAAATTTGTAAGTTTAATAAAAAGAAAATGCTTCAAAAGAAAATAGAATGAAATTTGAACCAAACACAACAAAAAACTGTTCAAAACAATTTACTGCGTTTTGCTTATACAGAAATAAACTATAATGATAGGTGTAACGGCAAGTATAATATTAAAACAAATTTATACTAATTAAAGAGAAACGGTACTGTTAGAGCAAATCTGGGTGTACAAGATGTGGCACTATTATTGCTCAATTAATTAATGTTTTTAGTTGAGATAAAAAAAGTCAATGTCACGAGCAGGATTCGAACCCACGACCTTCGGCTAGATACGCCGCTACTCTACCACCTGAGCTATCGTGACTTCCATCCACTCGGACACTAACGTCCCATCTCAATTCATTTTGTGGTTAAACATTTTTTCATCACAGCTTTCTATACTGTATTACCTTGATAAACACTCAAGGCCAAAAACTGGACACTCGTATATTGTTGTATATTAGAAACCATAAGTATTTTTGTTGTTATATTAATTACAAACATACTTATTTTAATGTAAACCATATTAAAGGAAATTAGAAATTAATAAATTTAATTAAATTAATGGGGGTTGAGATGGGGAGTTGGTGTCCGAGTGGATCGACGTCATGATAGCTCAAGTGGTAGAGCAGCGGCGTATCTAGCCGAAGGTCGTGGGTTCGAATCCCGTTCGTGACATTGACTTTTTTATCTCAACTAAAAATCTTAATTAATTGGTCAAGCGGACCATGAAAACTAGTGAATGGACTATTATTGCTGTTGAAACAGGTGTTTAAAAAATATATATATAGTAGCGATAAATATCTCATTTTGTGCCCCTTTGCGTATTTTGAGATTGAATTTATTTACTAATGTGAAAGTATAGTATGAAAAAACTATGGTGGGTTATTTAGAACCACATTGTCCCTCAAAAAGATTATTGATTTACTGATTTATATCAGCTTAACTACACATTTATGTACATTACTATTATACAGATGTACAACATGTATATACAATATCACTTCTCGCAGACCACCGGCGCTTCCAGCTTTTGTAATTTACAATAAATTTCCGGCAGGTCTCGAGAATCACCCACCCCTGGTGTTGAATATTCGGGGCCAGACCGTGGTCTTATCCGCCTAGGCGCCGAGGTTGGGCTCCGGGTGGTGTCAACAGCTAGGTCAATTCGGATTCTATGCCTAATTATGATTCTGGTTGATCCGTGCGCTATAAAAGTTTTTTTAATCAATTTGCTGACGTTTGTATATCTGAAATCTTCAAATTATATAAAATATCAAAATTGAATTTTTATTTATTTAGAAATCGTGAGATGCGGTCTGGTGTGATGTAGGTTTTAGAAAAACATTTTCTTTATCGTGCCAACCTTTCGATCTTTATTGAGATCATCTTCAGGGCTCAAAGTGTTTGTCTTCTGTGTAATTGTGCCACTCTCGACACGACACGCAAGAATGGCACAATTACACAGAAGACAAACACTTTGAGCCCTGAAGATGATCTCAGTAAAGATAGCAAAGTTGGCACGATAAAGAAAATGTTTTTTTAAAACCTACATCACACCAGACCGCATCTCACGATTTCTAAATAAATATCGATTAACCGTCACTAATCCACCACACATTGGACTTTTATATTAATTTTTCTATATATCTATTTAATGTTTTGTATTGTTGTTCTCTTGCTTCTTTATGTTCTGGCAATAGCCAATTTTACCGTTTTGTTTTAAAGATTATTCCAATGCACTAATAATCACTGTTAGGAATAACCGTCTAATTAAAAAAAAAGTGTTTATTTTTTAAATTGGCATTATGAAAATTCGTTAGTTTTTCACGTAAAGTAGGTCTCAAGAATAACAGGTATCCTTGGTATTATGGTTCTTGCGGTATTGGGGGGGGTCCTTTCCTCTCCACGGTCAACAAGGGATCTCTAGAAGGGCAAAAAGGCACTTCTCCCGGGCCGGACAAAGGGATATATTTCTGCATTTTTTGTTACACTCCGGAGTAATTTATTACAAGGCCCCCCGTTGTTAACGACGCGTTTTAACTTGGTTCACAACGCCGATTTTATTATTGGAGTTAAATTTAATTAACGAACGAAATAGAATAATGGCGAAGGGTTTATTACCGCGTAAAAACGGCCTTAAAGAACAATTTCCGGTAATTAACCACTTTTTACGATGGCCCAGTCAAAATCTGAACCATCTTCCTGGTTTTAGTACTGACTAAATTGATTTTCTTTTAACATTTTGTTTTTACTGGAATATAACTTAAATAAATTGATAGTAAAATGAATTTAAACTCTCGTATTGCACCTATTCCGTACCTAAAATAATAATATTTTTATGAGCATCTACAATAAAATTTCAAGACATTCGTTTTCATAAATTGATCAGTAAGTTCCATAATTGTTTATACTGAATAATGATTATGTGTCTAACAATAGTGTAATTTTGTGAAGCTTTTAAAAGTTTTGGGTGTCACATGAGTGAATGTCATTTGGGAGTGGTTTAGAAATTGTTATTAATAAAGACAAAAAAAAACCCTCTGGCTTTTTAATTCGCATTATAGGTCTATTAAAGGTCCGGCTTAATTTTCGAGGCGGTATAGTAAAGCCGACAGCGGCTTGAGCGCCCATCTTGACAGGTAATGAAAGACGGCTGTCGCTATGTTGAAAGACCGTCGAAATAGGGCGAATTAGTCATCCCGGCTCAAAAGGCGAAAGAAAATTTAAACAATCTCCCGTCAACTATTCGATAATGGCATCAAAATCAATCATCCACTTATATAAGTAATTTACGGTGCCTCTCAAAACACTGGTGACACGAGTTGAAATTTGAATATTTTCACAATCAAAGCATCAAAGCTAGGGCAGCAAGCTAATTGCAAACTGCAACTGCAATTATTACCCACGGTTATCATAAAGTAATTTATTTTGGACCGATAATTATTTGATGACCTATCGTCACTCTAAAGGAATTTGTATATATACATATATATATCTGACTCTCTCTTCCCTTTCACTCACTCTCTCTCTCTCTCTCTCTCTCTCTCTCTCTCTCTTTCACTTTCTATCTATCTTTTATATATCTATCTATTTAACTGTCTATCTATCTATTTGTCTAGCTATCAATGTATCTATCCCTCAACGTTCACATTTAACATGTTGTGCATCCTTTTTGCCTTCTTTCTCTCTGTCTCTCCCTTTCTCTTTATCTATCTAAATATTTCTCTTTTTAGATATCCCTCTCTGTTTTCGCTCATCTATCTACTTACATATGTATCTGTTTCTCTCTTCGTATATCTATAAGTTTAAGCGTGAGGGAGGTAATGAGTGAAACATAAGGGGGATAACATGGGATTGGGGTCAATGTTGGATGGACCTTCGGCGTATTTAGCCAATAGTCGAGGGTTCGAATCCCGCTCGTGACTCTGAATTTTTGATCTCAACCAAGACACAAAAAGAATAATTAATTGAAAGAAGTAACTTAGTCAATTGACCACTAAAACATAAATGGATTAATATGTAATAAGTAAAGGAAGTATCACTTCACTAACAGCGCAGCGCCTCCTGGCCACTTCGTAAGTCGCTAAAAAACGAATCCTGATTACAAGATATTTGAAAATGGTAAAAAGAGGAAAATTCGAACGGCTATAGGTTGAGATGGCTTGTCAAGACCTGAACAATTACAAGTAAGGCAAAAAAAACGGCTATAGGTTGAGATGGAGTGGTGTCCGAGTGGTCACGATAGCTCAATTGGTTAGAGCAACGGCATATTTAGTCGAAGGTCCTGGGTTCGAATCCCGCTCGTGACACTGACTTTTTTATCTCAACCAAGACCTTACACAAAAAGAATTAATTGGTTGAAGAGAGAGTATGATTTAATCTTTTTTTGGGTGAGAAAGTAATTGACGAACCACGAAAAATCAGATTTTTTACAAAACATAATTGATATTAATAATCACAAGATATTTTAAACCTTTGTTTTATTATCCTTTTTAATTGGATAAAACATAACTTCAAGTATTCATTTGAAAAATTTGCATCATCCAATTAAATCATGTAGATGATTTTATTGGTGTATTAACTACAAACCTGGACTTTTGTTTACCTGTCTCAATTATCCAGCGCTAATTGAATATCATGTAGTATGCTGAATATCATAAATGTAATTAGTGTTATACCCCTATGGAAAACCCTAAAGTCTTACTTACATAATGGGCTACGTAAACGTAAACGAAATTATCTTGACCACCCGCCCCTTTATCTGAGGGGGGAAAGCACCCTTTGTATTGCTTCCGGACTTGTAACGTATCCATGGCAACTGTACTTATATTTGCATTAAAATTTTCCCGTTTTCCCAGGCGCAGTGAGAGTTACGTTTAACATTTACTCGATAAGCCCAACAAACACGTGAGCGGGAACCACTTAACAAATTTTAAAACCTAGCGCTTCAGGCGGTGTAACTTGGTCAAAACATTAGTCTGAACAGTATCCGACCCTCCCGCAAAGTTTACTGCCTCGAGGTCCACCACTTACCCCATTCTCATTCCTTTTACGAACGAGGGGGCGGTGATTTTTTTTTCTTACTCCATCTCCACCCCCGGCCTTCGCCAACTCTTTGATGGCATTATTGTCCCGACTATGACTGTCCTAATGGTGGAAGGGGTGGGTTTCCTGTTTTCTGGCTTTCCCTTTATAATGCATTTTTTTCCGGAGGACACTTTTTATCCAGGATCGAGGTATGAGGGTTGCGGTTGAGAAGGATGGAAAAAAATACGACGTACTCTTCTCAACAGCCGTGCCCCTACTTGGCGGAAGTAATACTAAAATCAAACATCAATGGACCTATCTTATTAGATGATTTTCATACTGTTTAAAGAAAACATGTCAAGAATTCGTAACATGAACTTATACAAACTTCAACTAATCTGATCGTCTACTGCCCAACGTTAACATCTTACATGTTTTCTGAACATAACTAACTTTAAAGCAATCCCAAATTTCATTTTTCTACCAATGACTTTGAACTACTCCTAGGGGACGCTCGTGATAGGAGGGGAACTAGTTTCTCTACTATTGTGGTAAATAGGGAGAGTAGAGGCTTATAAGTAAGCGGAATTCGTTAAGGAAAGAAGTCATCATCTGGGTTAAGTCTGAGGATGCAGGAGAATGAAGGCTATAAACAGAATTAATTGGATGGGGTGAGACGATTGGGCTGAAAGTGCTTAGGCGTTACTCACACTGAATTGGCGGTGTTGACCTGTCGGTGGCATTGTTGTTCGGTCAATGATGACGGTTGGTTGACTTGAAATAGACCGGTCTCTTGTTCTTATTCTCTGCATCTCTTTATGGGCGATAATAATCTGTAGTTGGCAAGCCAGTCTGCCTGAAGCCTGAAGCCACCCGGCTTCCGTAGCGTAGGGTGCATTTAGCGGGACTTTCTTTCGGTTTTGAACAGGTCTGACTTCGTTGTAAATTTGCACATTTAACACACTACGATTGCAAAATGATCTCGCATATTTGACGCTTTTGTATGGTTCTTCCACTCAAATGCATTAGGTAAGTAAGTGTGAAATAAGAATTCTTTGTTATTCGTACTTGGTACCAAGTTCAAGAAAAAGAAAAGCAATTTATCCTTTTAGCTGTAGTAATGTTCGTTACGTTTTGTATTTTGAAGTCGTATTCTTTAACTTCTTCCTTTACCTCTTGAAATGTGATGGCAGGTGAAGATTCCTTAGAACTACTCTAGACTACTATATGCTCTTTCTTCTTTGAGTTGATGTCACTTTTTCCTTGAGGACGTGGGTTCATTTTTTTAATTCCTCAGAAGTATTTGCCATTACAATACTAGTATCTGTCTTAACCTGACATTGTCGTATATGATTGCCTCCGAGTGCCTCTTTCAGGCCCTTGTAGAATAAATAAGCTGACATTGATTACAATTTTGTTAAAGATCGGCGGAGGCATGCTCGACCTGTTATCAATCTCTTCTTTGGTTTGCTCCGTTGGTGTTACTATTGGCGCGTTCGTAACTTCTTCTGAATCATCTCATATTGTGAGAACCCCAAAATCGCTTTCGTGAACATGCAAATGAGGATGAGCCTAAATTCAAATTTGCTTTGTCATTGTTTGGAAGATTCTTTTCTATATTATTGCATTCCATTGAGAATATTTCCCCGCTTAACAAGCCGGTGGTTGTACCTAAATTTTCCTTCAACGTATTTCGATTTACACTGCTGATAGATGATTTTTTTAGTATGCTCGTAAATTCCCAGCGGTGCCTGGCCTTTTATTTGGTGAGGACATAGTTTTTCGCCCAAACCCACATGGGTAGGGTAAAATTATTAAATAAACCATACGTCTAAAGCTGATTTATTAGGGAAAATAAAACGTAAATAAAAAATCTTACAAAAAGAAGAATGTAAAGAAAACAACAGTTTGCTGTTGTTTGTTTACCTGTTGAAAGGTAAGAGTAGGAGGATTAGAGCTTCCAGGCTTGGTCTTTGCCCCCTTACGATCCCTTTTTCACAGGTCACAATTTGGTAATTGTTTAATTAGTGGTATCCAGTCCTCGCCAAGTTGTAACGAATTACTTATTCACATAAAAACACAAATATTGGGTTGTCCGGAAAATAATGCAGGATTTTGGTATTAAACAAAAAAAAAGAAACTAGTTACTTTAAAGCAATGTTCTTTAATCAAAATAATTTCCCATACTCTCAATACATTTCTCCCAACGTGTTGGTAACTTATTAATTCCGTCTGAGTAGAATTCAGAATTTTTAGAATTGATAAAGTCAATAAATGCATTTTCCAGTTCCGTTTGATTTTTGAATATTATGTGTTGTAAGTAGTGGTCCAGGTGTCTAAAAAAATGGTAGTCAGTAGGCGAGAGGTCCGGAGAGTAGGGTGGGTGAGGCAAAGTTTCATAGCCAAGCTCCAATAATTTTTGTGACGTTACACGTGACACATGTGGTCGAGCGTTGTCATGCAACAAAATGGGCCCTTTCCGATTGACCAAAGAGGGCTTCATTACTGCCAATTTCTGATGCATGGTATTAATTTGGTTACAGTATGATTCAGCATTGATGGTTTCGCCAGGATTTAAGAAGCTGTAGTGTATTAAACCAAATGAAGCCCACCATACCGTAACCATTACCTTTTTTTGATGAGTTGGGGGCTTTGGAAAATGTATTGGAGCTTCTCCTTTGTCGAGCCACTGTCCAGAACGTCTAGTGTTATCGTAGAGAATCCACTTTTCGTCACATGTAACAATTCTGGCCAGAAATGGGTCATTTTTGTTTCGACAAAGAAGTGATGCACAAACATCAAAGCGCTGATTTTTTTGGCGATCGTTTAATGAGTGTGGAACCCAATTTTCGAGTTTTTTCACTTTTCCAATCGCCTTGAGGTGGTCAGCGACGGTCGTTTTACTGACTTTGAGTTGCTCTGCAAGTTCTCGAACAGTTGTTTTGGGGTTTTCTTCCACCACTGATCGCAGAACATCATCATTAAGAGAGGAAGGCCTTCCACGACCTTCTTCATCTTCAAGGCTGAAATCTCCCTCCCGAAATTTTTTAAACCACCTTTGCACAGTGCACTCATTAACACAACCCTCGCCCCAGACTTGGTTAATGTTTCTAGCCGTTTGGGCTCCGCTTCGGCCGAGTTTAAACTCGTAAAAGAAAATCGTACGAAATTCTCGCTTTGACATTATAAGGATGACTGAATTATTTCCAAGTAGCGGAATGCTACAGAGGTAAACAAACAATATCATTTGGAAGAGGAATCCTGTAAACGTAAACAGAATATTTTATATAGATTTTTTTTAATGAAAACTTAAAATCCTGCATTATTTTCCGGACAACCCGATAATAGCAATTTCTAAGAAAAATCCAATCAGTTTGCCTTGTAGAATAGCGATCATAAATCAAGTCCAAAGAAGTCCTAAGTTAATGTTTTTAAAACTAAAGAAGAATAGCTAAGGGTTAGCCCTTAATATGTTAATTATGTATCAAACTTCACCCTTCACTGAAACCTTAATATTCTTTTTGTTAAAGAAGTAGCGAAACGCTATTAAAAAAAATTCAATCAATCCCTTTCCACACGTCCCAATAGAATGAGATGGGATGGCCGCGTGATGCCCTGTGTATGACAAAAAATTTGAAAAAGTGGTCATTATTTATTTCTTCTAAAGGTGGCTCATCTATGGGTCATTTCCCCTCACATGTTTTTCATGTCAATTTTTGGATTTCTATCGTAATTGTTTTACAGATGTAAAAATCAATAAAAAGAGAGGGAGAGAAAATCAGGTTAAATAAAAATTTGACGAAACATTTTAAACGAAGGTTCTCGTGTGGTGTCAGACCAGCAACATTAACGAGACATTAAAATGATGAATTTTTGTTTGGTAACATTTATGTGATATTAATTTTTTTAAGAGATCGATAAGATCAGGTTGACTCAATTCAAGACCTCTCAAGACCCTGGACTTTGGCGAGAAGAAAAAAGTCGAAACTCGTCCAACAGACCAAAACAAGAAGAATAGGCCAACCGAAATTATTGAAAACGACCAAACCACACTTTTCTACTCCACAGACCTTTGAAAAATTTCAGCAGTTGATATATATGCCTTTCAAAAGGAAAACAGATGTGAATCGTTCTGAAGAAAGGAATCTGCACGGTGGAAGAGAGGGGACGATCATCGCAAACACATTGGAAAAAGAGTAGATAAGCCCCAATCCGGAAAGGAGTGCGCTGGCAGAAAGAAGTCTTAAATTTTACTGTTTTGTGCTATAGTGAAAGATTTAAGGTACTTATACCTTTTCGATTCATTTTGGTTAATTTTGAATTTTGAATTGAACTTTTATCTCTGAACATTGCCTGGTAAAAAATTACAGTTGTGCTAGAAAAAGAACTTCTCGTACATTGTAAATTTTCCGTTTGTTTCAAGCCAAGAAGAGCCCTTTTTTAAAAAATATTATTTAGCTTATATTGTATTTAGTATTTATTTAGAAACCGTGAGATGTGGTCTGGTGTGATGTAGGTTTCAGAAAAACATTTTCTTTATCGTGCCAACGTTTCGATCTTTATTGAGATCATCTTCAGGGCCTTGTGTTGTCTGCATTTCATCACACCAGACCGCATCTCACGATTTCTAAATAAATATCGATTAACGGTCACTAATCACCACACATTGTATTTAGTCTTTTTATTGTATAAGATTCACCCTTACACAGATTATCATCAATAGATATTAGTCAGGTTCTCCCTCATGTTACAGAATCAGATCCAGTCAAAAATACTTGTGCACAAGAAATGTGGAGCGTGGAAAGACACCGGGGACTTTGTGCAAAACGTTAGCGTGAACGGTAACGCTATGTAGATTGAAGTGCGCAACCTCAGTTTCAACGGTTTAACGGTACGCCAGTTGGAGATTGTCACATCTAAAAAAATTATATATTTATTTATTTATATAAGTTTTTTTTTTTTTTGTGTGTGTGTGTGTGGGAATATAATAAAATTGTTTCCTTTAAAAGGAACCTTTTTACAATTCTACAAGTAATTTATTCGTTGGATTCCTGAGGAGCCGTCAAGAATGAGTTTAGAAAAACACCTCTTTTTTTCTTTTTTTTTGCCGACGTTTTGGCCTTTATTCGGGTCGTTCTTCAGGGTATAAATTGTGGTTTTATTCTTGTAGTGTCATTTTGGATTTTCGACCTAGTATCCTGAAAAAAAATTCACCAAAAACCAAGGGAACGAAACGTTGGCAAAAAAAAAAGAAAAAGGTTTTTTTCTGAACTACCTCATTCCTGACCGCTCCTCACGAAGTCAACAAATTATGAAAAAACAAGTCAACAACTTGTTACAAACAAATTACTTATTTTTATTGTAATTAGTAATGAATTCGAATAAAATTCTGAAGAGTTATGAATTTTGACGACGTCTACTGGTCATAGGCGAAAAAATTGTCCCGTCTCTGTCCAGTCTAAAATAGCCATTATTTTATTGCTATAAAAATTGGTAATAAACAGCTTTGCACGGTGTTTAAAACGAATTAGAATTTTTTGTCAAAACAAGTAGTGGGTCTTCATTAGATTGGTCCTTTTGATTGTGTAAAATTTTATATATTTACTCTTATTTAATACAATCCTGCACATTATTTTCTTATACTATTTTTTTTAAAGAATTGTAGTATATTGATTCGATTGTAATATAATAATTTTAAAATACATGCACAGCCAACACAGGAAAAACCATATTTTAAAAAATATAATTAAATTTTTTTAATATTTTAATTTTTTCTCAGTTTTTTAAGGCCCCTTGTCAATAACGCTGGGACCTATTACCAATATCGTTTTCCGCCCTAGTATCATGAAAAAAGTTTAAAGTTTAAAAGTCAAATTAAAAAATGAGAGATCAAGGAATATTATTCTTTGATTGTCCCGGCTGATTCGACCTTTGCGATCTCCATGGGCGACCTTTTTTATTATATTCTAAACTATGATTCTTGTAGTGTCAAATTGGTGTTGTTTGAAATTGAAAAGAACAATTGCAGAAGTAGAGAGGTTGCATAAGCCTAAATTGAAATATCTTACTTGCTATGCGACACGAGATATGTCAAAATTTGATATTGATATTTCAGTTGATCTGAAAATTCTTGTACAGGTTAAAATTAAAACATTCCACTGTTAAGAAAATACGGCAGGACCGGAAGGGATGTCCTTACAAGCGCCGGGGGCCTCGTCCCTTCGGTTTTCGCATACTAATCTAGACAGACCGATAGGAATGGTAAATTACCGAAGCGTCCATAATTCGGCTGGGGGCGGCGCGGCGGTGGATAATCCTTTTAAAACGTAGCAATCCGCTCACCCCCTCACAAGATCCCTTTGCGTGAATTTAGGCGGTCTTCCAAAAACCCCACACCAACCCCCCGCTTCATCCCCTTTGGAGGGAATTAATTGCGGGAAAAGAAGAAAGGAATCAATATTCAATAGGCTGAGAGGAGAGCAATAAAGGAGCCTCTGTTAAATTTATTCTTTATTATATAAAGAACTGTTTTATAAATCCCTGATCAATACGTTCTCTGTACTTCCCGAGTAACTTGACCAGGGGGGCTTTATTCTTAAATATTTATCATAGTGCTTAACTCGTTTTTAGACCTGAGATAGAAAATAAAAATAAACCAGTAAAATAAATATTTTATCAAAAACAATTTCTTTTCAATTAATATAATTCAAAAGTTCCTTAAAGCTTACAGAAAAAAGTAAAAATACTCCATTTCTTTTAATTCATGGATTTCATGTGATTTATCTCTGCCTTCAATAAAGTCGGTCACCCACAGATATTGTTTTTAAGAATTTATATGGACCTTTTATTTCCATTTTTCATTTCGCAAGGGTGCTTTTTTTAAGCCAATTAACACTCCCGTCCTAAGCAATGAAGCCGTTTATTACAGTTCGGACTTCAGGAGATTAATACTTTAACTTTGATATTGCAGTAAAAATAGACGAAGAGTTTGGGACATCATTAATACTAAAAAGTCTATAATTTAATTTTCAGTTTAATTATTAAGTTTTAATTATTTCAAATATTAATTCATTTTTAAATTATATTAACCGTTTACCTATTTTTGTCACTTGAAAATCCTAAAGCGGGAAACACACTTACGATGCAACGCCATGCGACGCTACCCGATGCTACCCGACGCAAATCCAAAGTTCAATTTTCCATAGATTGTATTACCCCCGTGCACATCTTGCCAACGCTACGCTAATACTTTAGCGTTTACCCAACGCTACCCTACTCTACGCTCTGCGATCCCCACTGTCCAGATTTTCGTCGAGTAGCATCGAGTACAGTCGAATTCAAAAGGACCGGTCACGCATATTTTTATTCAATCTACATGTATTATTGTCGTTATGTTAATTACAACAAACTTATTTTAATAGAAACCAAATTAACCGAGATCAAAAATTCGTTAGTTTTTATTGCACAAAATGTTTAATGGTTTGGTAGAAAATTAAAAAAAAAAAACTAAAAACATCAAGGGCAAGAGCGGGATTCGAACTCACGACCTTCGGCTAAATACGCCGCTGCTCTACCACTTGAGCTATCGTGACCTCGATCCACTCGGACGTTGGGTCGAGGTGGGAAGTTGGTGTCCGAGTGGATCGACGTCACGATAGCTCAAGTGGTAGAGCAGCGGCGTATTTAGCCGAAGGTCGTGAGTTCGAATCCCGCTCGTGACACTTTTTTAACTCAACCAATACCTTACATAAAGATTAATTAATTGAAATACTTATAACTTTGATACTAGCAGTTTATATAACTTCTAGTCAAGCTTAAAAAATTCTGCAAACAAACCGTTGACCGACGAATAAATCAGCCAGCATAAATTCCTCATATTTCACGAATTTCGAAACATGTTATCTCAATACGAGAGATATGTCAATTAAAGGAGGCTTATATATTAAAAAGGACTCTTTTTTCTGAGTTCTCCCCCACCTATTTTTTTTTTCAATTCTCGTTTGAAATCCTATTTGCCGGATTTTGGATTAAGTTCAAAGTTGAAATGCGGTTAATTAAGTCTCTTAGGTCTGAAAGAAGGGAAGGAAAGCGGAATACAACCCCCTCACCCACCAGGTTGTTTAATGACTAGTTTCGGATTTGCTTGGCCCGAGAAGTTTAAGAGAATGGGAGACATTTTGAAGACAAATAACGGTCGTTAGTGCTGGTCCCTAATTATCACACTGACAACAACTCTGACGGTTAACAATCCCGTTGTTTGCCCGTGGAGCGAACGCATTCCGTTTAAGCCGGGTGCCATACGCCAGATATTTAAGCAGAGATTTAACTGTGCATAAATTACATGGCTGGTATACTCCGGGTCGAAAACAGCCCTTCTTGCGATATGGGCATTTTATGTATACCGTTATTTCGTACATACGAAACGTAAATACTAGCATCACAAAACTATTTTCATATTTAAATGCGTTAATTCAAGTGAGTACCGCATTTGGGCTTGCGATTGAAACAAATTTGGTTAAAATATTTATATGAACGTTTATCGAACTTCAATCACATCTGCATTCATTTTTATGACATTATTTTCATTATTAAGGCGACATTTACCTTAAATAATATACATTAAGGTTTAAGCAGAAATTTTACTGTAAACAAACTACGAAGTATAACTAAGTAAAACTTTCGAATGAATTATGATTGACACAAAAAGAAAAGAAGAGAACATGAGACAAGAGTGATAAAATCCCAAAAAAGGGTGATGAATATAGTAAAGCAAAGACATATAGGGAAAAAAATATTAAGTAGAAATTAGAGGGTGATATATTGAAACTATAAAGATAAATAATTTAAAAAAAGGGACCGAGCAGGAAATAAGAGAGATTGAATTGATAGAAAGATAGCTATTTAAACAAATAAAAAGAGTGAAAGCGAAAGGGCGAGAGAGAGAGAGGGCGAGAGAGAGAGAGAGAGAGAGAGAGAAAGAGAGAGAGAAAGGGAGGGAGATCGTGGGAGAGGAGAGAGAGAGAGAGAGAGAGAGAGAGAGAGAGAGAGAGAAAGAGGGAGAGAGAAAGAGTGAGAGAGAGGGTGGGAGCAAAAGGATAAGAAGAAAGATGGTGAAAGAGAAATCGTGGATAGATAGAGATAGATAGTGAGCTCGATAGGCACTGGCAAATAGATAGATAGATCTATCAGATAAACAGAGAGATAAAGAAAGTGAGAGAGAGATAGAGAAAAGTAATACTGGTGATAATTGCAACTAATACAGGAGTATACAAATTTAAGTCATTCGAAACTTTTGTTTGTGTTGGTTCACACAATAATTTTTTATATGATTACAATTTTTGTTCAATGTTTTAAACTAAAGTTGTTATAACTACAGCGCCGAAAGAATATCGTTGGCACAGCCCAACGTAATAACCAATATTATTCACAAATCCATAAATGCAGTTAGTAGTCATCATTGGTCTAATAATTATTTTAATTAATTATACTTTTAATCTACCCATCGAACCCAAGACTTTCGGCTGCATAAGTCACCATAGCTCAAGTGGTTAGAACATTGACGTATTGAGCTCATCTTAACAATGGCCTTAAATTAAAAAATATAATTAATTCTTTCAATTAATCAACCTTTTTATATAAGGTTTTGCTTGAAGCGAAAAAGCAAGTGTCACGAGCGGGAATCGAACCCATGACCTTCAGCTCAAAACGCCGATGCTCTAACCACTTGAGCAATCGTGACTTCGATCCACTCGGGCACCAACTCCCCATCTCAAACTACAAACTTTCCAATTTTATTTGAGATTATACAATTTTAGCAATTGCTAAACATTATTAAAATATAATTTTTATTAGGTTTTTTTGAAATGTTAGCATAATGAAAATTTAAGAAATAAAAAAGGAAGGAATTGTGAATCACATACAAAAAAATTATAAGATACAGTTGAAGGTTTTTCTGGATATCTTTCAGATTTTTCTGTGATGATAATTTTTATGTTTAGAAAGAAATACATTTAAAAAATACTTCGCGACCAATATTCGAGGAATATAATAGAAAATACCATTTTTCTAGTATATTCGCTATTTTACTTTTGTAAAATTGTGCAATCCTTCTGGAAAATGAAAGGGAAATTCCAACAGCTCATGAGATTGAAAATAATAATAATAATAAATAACCGGGAGAACAGTATATAAACTGGGGCATGGGTTTTATTTAATATTTGCATCGTTGAGCCCAAGCGGAACGTGAAGACCATATCTTTCGCTTCAAAGCGCACGCGACGAGATCTCAAATATGCAATAAAACCAAAAAATAGACAATCCACCAGAAAACCAGGAGCGGACGCAAGGCTGTAGTTTATTACAGTTTACGTTAGATAAGGGATTATTTTTAAATATTAAATTATCAACAAAAAGTCATATAAATTTGAAACATTTTAATAAATACTTTATCAAGTTCTAAAATTAACTTTCCAATTTGCTTAACACTAATTTTTGAACAATCCTTCTTAACTCTAAATGTTGCTTTCTAATCCAAGCTAACAAGAGTACGATCACGGATTTGGACAAACTTTTTTTGGCGATTCTACACTGCAAAATATCGGACACGTACCCCCCACTTCTTGTGAATAGGCTATGGTTTCGCAACAATAAAAGTTGGATTTTTCCTTTTTTTTTAAAATATTATTATTTCGCCGTTGTATTTGCTAAGATGAACTGTTTGAATATAGATCAGATTTTTTTTTGTAGAATGTAATAATATATAGCAAAAGCTATCAAAATTTACCAATAACCAAACAATTTCTAAAAAGCTAAATATTTTTCAAGTAAACTAGGTCGCATTTTTTTATATTTATTTATTTAATTCACTAATTTCGTGATCCGCTTGACCAATTAATATATAACAATTAATTAAGGTTTTTAGTTGAGATAAAAAAGTCAATGGCACGAGCGGGATTCGAAATTCGGTAGGGCAGCGGCGTATCTAGCCGAAGATCGTGGGTTCGAATCCCGCTCGTGCCATTGCCTTTTTAATCTCAACTAAAAACCTTAATTAATTGTTATATATTAATTGGTCAAGCGGACCACGAAATTAGTGAATTTAATGAATTAAAATAAAGTATACTTCACTCATGCTCTCCGTGGCCACAACGGTTTCATTTGCCGTCAAGAATCCAATCCGATTACGCGACATTTGAAAAATGGCAAAAAGGAGGGAAAATTCAAAAGGTGGGGTTGAGATGGGAAGTTAGTGTCTGAGTGGTTCGAGGTCACGATAGCTCAAGTGGTCGAGCAGCGGCGTATCTAGCCGAATATCGTGGGTTCGAAACCCGCTCGTGCCATTGACTTTTTTATCTCAACTAAAAACCATAATTAATTGTTATTTATTTATTTATTTATTTATTTATTTTTTGTAAAACTAATATAAAATTTAGTTTTAGCATTTCTAGAGATCCCAAAATATAAATTATTATTTGAATTTGAATTTATCGATTTTTTGACCCCTAATTTTTTTCAATATTTAAGAAGTCGTTATTGAAATATCTAAATGAAATGGCTACAATTCGAAAACGGCTAATATCATATCATATAACACATATCATATCAAATCATGGAAACAATGTAAATTAGACAAATATTATGAATTGAACTCATTAGATTGCCATTAACAACTCAAACTCTCTCCTGACCATTAGCACATCACCTTATGTCCCTTGACAAGCTAAGTTTTCTTTATTTAACGTTGGCATGTTTATAACGTCAGGTCGTTGAAATTAGTGACGACCCTTTAAACAGGAAGCACCTTTTATTTTTTTTTAAAGACAGCTCGTCTTGGGGGGAACGAGGGTCCGGAATCAATGGGAAGCCGGGATAACAGGCTGTTTGACGTCGACATTTATTTCACAGGGCTTGCAAACACGAATCATAATTAACTGTCTGCTTCGAGGCTTCTATTGACACAACATCGAATTTGTGTCTACAACAAGCACGTCATTTCCATTTTAAAGGCCAGTCACGTTTTAGGTGGATAACTTTTGTCGCCGTGTTAAATACACTTCCGGTAAAAACAAGGTCTTTCGCGTGAATAGTTTTGTCAAAGCATCCGAGTAAAAACAGGTCAGGCAACGATGACAGATAAAATTAAATCTATAAAGGGATCGTTATAAAAGGCCAGTTTTCACATAGATACGGCTTCCCACGCTCTGAATTCTTATCCTGTGTCTCCAAGGACTCGGGGACAATTCCACAAGGGAATTTTCGTATCAGATGATTCGAATTGCGTGGGATCCAAAGAAAAGTGGCTTATATTTTCTTTTCTACCGTATTTAGATGGTCAGTAACCGGTGAATTAATTTCGACCGGAAGGTACTTGACCGTAAGAGTTGATGTTCTTTTATAAAACGTGGACATCTTCTGGTATGTTAGGTTACACCTTTGTTCAATGACAACTAAAATGTTCTCTCAACCCCTAATTACTCTTTGTTTTCTTGCCCTTGTGTTAGACTTTGCCACTCTCTCTCGCTCGTTCTCTCTCCCCCTGTGGCTCTCTCAATCTCACTCTCTCTCCCTCTCCCTTCCTTTCCATCGCTCACTCGTTCTCTAATTACGATTTGTTTGCTTACTCTCTCTCTCGCTCTCTCTCTCTCACTCACTCTTCGCCTAATTACTCCTTGTTTTTACTCCCTCTCTTTTCTCAATTTTCTTCAATCTCTTCAGTTGCGCCACCAAAATGATACGTTTCTCGATCGAATCATCAAGCGCGATGAGAAACAGATTCTGTTCGTAATAGGAGGCGTACATGTCAGTAGTTTGACAAGGATGAAGAGCCAATACTACTGAAAACCAAATCTGCACCAAAAAAGGTTATTGTGACTGGGTGGTAGTGTACACCTGGGGTTATTAACTATAATGTCTTGTATTATGGTGAAACTATCACAGCAGAGACATATTGCCAAGAAATCGAAAAAAATGCATGGGAAACTGCAACGTATTTGTCCGTAACCGTAAGGGGCCGATTCTATTTCACGATATCTCCAGGCAACATTTCAAAAAGGCCGACTTATTCCCAACATGCAAAATTGCCGAGCACTGAAATCAACAGGTTATAGGTACAATCCTTGGTAATGTTGGGACTGAGTCGGTCTTCATCGAAATTTGAGATCGCTTGTAAAAAACTTAAATCAATATGTAGACAGATTTAAGATTGTCTTGCCCTGATGATGACCTTAAAATAGGTCGAAAGTTATTCAGAAATCGTGAGATGCGGTCTGGTGTGATGTAGGTTTCAGAAAAACATTTTCTTTATCTTCTCTATTCTGAAACCTACATCACACCAGACCGCATCCCACGATTTCTGAATAATTATCGATTAACGGTCACTTATCACCACACATAGGTCGAAAGCTTGACAGTAAAAATTGAATATGATTTCTTCTTCAAGACCATATATGCCAATATTATCTTTTTCTATTTAAATACTTCCCACTCTCATTTCTTTCGGTCACAAACCCCAACCCAAAAATCGTGTAAAGTACAAATACTTACAGAAATGAACATGACAACCGTATGATGTTTTAATGGTTATTGCAATGATTCTCTAATGTTGCATTATGACAAGTTAAGCAGGCAATATTGCAATGAACAAGACCGATTAAACAAAATATTACCTATATTAGGAATACAAATAAAATTTAGTTACATTTCAAGCCAACCAATAATTTTTCATTGGGGATCAAGGTATATATCTAGGTGTAGAAGGCGAAAGTAATTTCACTTGTTACTGCAAAGCTTTCGACATATTTTAAGGCGATCATCGGGGCAAAACAATATTAAATATGTCTACAGATTGACATGTTTAAGTTTATTACATTTAACTTTCTAAACATGTCAATCTGTAGATATCTTTAAGATTTTTCCACTGATGATGACGTTAAAATAGGTCGAAAGCTTCGCGGTAACAACTGAATTTGCTTTCTTCTTCAAGACTATACCTCGATCTAGAGTGTTCGTGAGTAAAACAGTAGTCGATACTTCTAATGCGGAAAATAATTTTCCATTTGGCTGATAGTGTTTGTTCCTGTCATAACGTGTAATAATCTTCGAGATTTTCAAATAAAATTGGATCGGGACAACACACGACAAATAGCGGACCAGCTATGATCAGGGTTTGTTGAAATTATTTATATTTTCTTCAAAGTCGGGAATTTATCTCTAACTATCTCTATCAAAACATCCCAAATCTCTTTCTACAAAAATTCTCAGAATTTTCTTTCAGTCTAAATTTACTTGAGACTTATTTTACTTTTTAATCATGACCGGATAAAAAAAAATATGGAAGTTCCCAATTCCACTTTTTAGCCAGGGACGGACAATTCCCAGTCGTACCCGAATTGTACTAGCCAACTGATTTCTCCAGAGGGAGCTGGAGAACTCGGTTTCGTTTTATTACTTACCGTTTACCCTTAGTACGACATTCTTCCCAAGTGGTTTAGACCGTTTTAACGTCCGATTCCGTACAAAATATCAAAAATTATCTCTCAAACCCGTCTCTTGTAGTTCAATGGCGTAACCCATTAGAAAGATGCTAACTTGTTTGCATTCTTCCAACTCATTGAATTGTAAAAATCGCCTACTGCTTTTTTCTTTCTTTTTTAAATTAAGAATTCTTCCTCCCTTAGCAGAATATTTACACGGCATTTTTAATCCTTTCTTAATTTTAATTAAAACGGTCGGGCCAATAATTATTTTATGGGATTGTAATGCGTCTGGCATCCCGCCAAGGCCGGGGAGGAATGTGGAATTAGGAAATTAAAGGAAACGAGGTTTAGAGATAAGATCTCCCAACAATGACGCTATCAACAATTGAAGAAGATCGATACGGGAGATCGCCATTTCTTTCCAGAAAATGTAGCTCTGAGGCAATTAAAAAGCATTAAAGTACTAGGCGTATAAATCTATTTTGCGGAAGTCGTAGAAAGATGTATGATCTAAAACAATATATGTAACATACTGAAAAACATTCTCGCAAAGCAATCGCTCTTCGAAGCAATCATCAAAAAATCTGTAGCAAAATTGATGTCTAATGGTAAACAACTGGTAAATCTGCTCTTTCACTGTCAAGAAAAATTTCAAAATGAAAATACTGAACTGGATGAAAGAAATACCCATAAAAATATTTAATTAATATTAAAAACAGTGAGATATTAAGGGTATTCACGATCTTTGTGTTAGCCCTGTTAAGTCTGTTAGGTCGAGAAAAATGATGACGTAGATTTGTAAGAATGGGCTACTTAACATTGCTCGATCTAACAGGCCAGATGTTAGGTCGAATATGTAGTCACATTGCTGTCCGTTAGGGTGTAGGTAACCAACATGGCAGCCATGAATTTAACAGCTGTTTTTCGTTTACACGTATTTTTATTCTTAAATAAGGAATAATTAATTCAGAAAAATACATTTCTTTTGTTAATTTCTGTCCTGTCCTTAAACTCTCATTCATAAAGATACATCTCCTAACTTATAAAGTTGTAGGCTGTTAGGATACAGGTTAGGTATGTCGACACGAATTGAAGCGTGTCATTTGTTAGTACTTTTCGAGTGCATTTTGAATGAAAAAGTTGATTAATTTTCCTTTTTTATTAACTTCTGGCATCTTACAATTTAAACCCCCCCCCCAAAAAAAACTACAACATGCCTTCAAGGACTGTAATAGTTTTATTTTTGGTTCTACCAATCACCACCCGCAGCATTACGGAGAAATTAACGTTTAACATGCTAAGAAAAGAAGGGAGCATTCACAATCTTACTGGCCATTTCTCTATTCGAGTTAACACGTGTTACAGACATCGTGAATACCCCTATTTTCTTGTTTTAACTATAGAATTCTGTATCTATCAGATAATTTTTTTATGAAAGGATAATTGTCTAGTTTACACAACCTACTTATATAAATCTACATTTTTAGTTGTAATTTTGTATTGAAAACTATAGAATATAGGGTGTAAATGATGAGAAAAATTAACAAGCAACAATGTTCCTGTCGCCAACGAATTAATCGAAATATGGCCAGTCTGGATGTAAAAACATTTTCTATTTACTGGTTTGGCTTTTCCTTGGGCAGATTTTACAAAAATGTTAAAATTACAATGCAAAGAATTACACGTATCTTTTTTTTGTTTCAATAAGATTTTCCCAATGTACCAATTTTGGCATCATACTTTTTTTGGCAAGTTCTAACAGGAGATAAATTTGGATGCTCCAATAATATGCTAAAACTACCACATTATAAAATAAAGTATAAGTAAAGTAAGTAAAATATTTAAAGTAAATTAAAACTGTAGGTTTATAGTGGTAATAAACTAGACAATCATCTCTAACTGAAAAAATTAAATTTTCTTTAAATATGATATAATGGGCGGATCATTATTCAAAATTTCAAAAAACACAAAAAAGGCAAAATATTTATAATTTCAAACATTTCAAATTGTAGTAAAGATATTTTAAATCTAATATGCACTTATTTTTTCACGGTTATTCTGTATTTTGTTTTATATTTGTTTGTTTTTCGTTATTCTTTTCTAAAGATATGTTTTGTTACTTTCTCTGAGGATGTCTAAAAAAAACTCCTGCTGTCTAGTACAAGCTTTGCTTTTCGACTGCAGACAGGGATGTATATAAATATTATTGTTTCTAGTAAATTTATATGACCAGGAAAATTCTGATTAAACTAACAACAACTACGTACTAAACTAACAGCAGTACGTATACAAGGTGTCCCAGTTCCTTCTGACGAAACTCAGGGAATCGATTCTACGCTTCGTTTGCAGCAAAAAATGCTCAGGAGAAAATTTTCGGAAAGTTCTCTGTTTTGAAGATATTCGTCAATTTAGGTTTTTTCAATCTTTTCATTACCTTACCACATAAAAACTTCCAAAGTGTTGAGACTACAACAAATCCAATTACACCATTTGAAAGAACGCTAAATTTGCTGTAAGATACTTCTTTGCAATTATCTGAATGACATAAAATGTTAGCCAATATCAGTTGGAACATGTCAAAATTACAAATTTTAAAATTTTGTCATGATTGCAAGTTCTACTGAGGTTACAAAAAAATAGCTACAACTTGTCAAATTTCACAAAAACTTCTTCATATAATATGCTTTACGTTGATATATTCAGGTTTTTAAATAACGTTCTAGTAGAGTTGAAAAATGACAATTGAATGTTCGAAAACGTGAGCTAAGGTAAATTTGAAGGGGGGTAGTGATTGATGAGGTTATTCATAATTCACAAATCATACATAATAATAACCTTGCAAAATTTATTGACATGTAGAAATGATTAGATAACCCTAGCCTTAAAGACAGTCTTATGAGAAATATATATCGTAACAATTTTTTTTATAGATCATAGCTTTGCGTTGTGGTTCATCTTTCTTGGAATCTTGTTCATATTTATTTATTCTTTAAATTCTCTAATTTCGTGGTCCTCTTCACCAATTAAATCATTACAATTAATTAAGGTTTTTAGTTGAGATGAAAAAAAGTTTAAAAAAAAGTTGAAAAATGGCAAAAGGAGGGAAAACTCATAAGGTGGGGTTGAGATGGGGAGTTGATGTCCGAGTGGATCGAGGTCACGATAGCTCAAGTGGTAGTGCAGCGGCGTATCAAGCCGAAGGTCGTGGGTTCGAATCCTTCTCGTGTCATTAACTTTTTTCATCTCAACTAAAAAACTTAATTAATTGTAATTTATTTATTCTATTATCTAACTACATGAACTCTAAAAAATAAACGTTATTTTCATCCATGCTGTAATAATCTTCTCATTAATCAAGTTTGGTCTTGTTATTTTTCAACCCATTTTTCCTTTCTCACGTTTCACTGCATATTTTATTACATAGATAATTTTTACTGTCTTAAAATAAAGTAAAATAGCATTATTGTTTAATTATATATTCGTTAAAAGCAAATAAAGTTTGTACGTAAGATTTTACGTTATGTATTTTCCCTCATTATTTCATTCATCATCATGAATTAAAAACAATAATAATTGTTCTGCCACAGGGGCGTCGGTGGCCCAACGTCAAGGCGTTGACACGGCGTTCATTACAGTAAAATAAAAGTCATGGGTTCGAATGCAGTGCGACATATTTACAAATGGGATTTTTTTTTAAATCCCGAGGGGATGTGACTTCTACTGTTGCAAACCCTCGTAAAAAAATAGTTATGTCAATTTTAAAACTACACTGTTTTTTACATCTATGAAAATAATTGATTGGAATAATTATGACCATTAAGCAAATATGAATTAATTTAATAATTTATATAATATATTTATAATTTGGGGGATCGGGGAGGATTTGGTTCGGGCTTTGTCACCGTCGCGTAGGTGGTTCGATTCTCAACGCTACCCTTGAAATTTTATTCCATAATTGGAATATGAAAGCGTTTGAAAAAAGTCTCAGATATGTAAATTGTAATTGTACACTGCACAAAACACATTTATCGTTTAATTTTAATCAAATAAAATAATTAAAAAATCGCATTTCAGATAAAGCGGTATGCTAATTTTGGTTAAATTTTTAAGTTTATAGCAATTTTTTTATTAATAAAAGCTTTAAATTGGGTCAGCTTTATTTGATACTTCTAAAAATTTATTTCTTCGATTTTCTAACTGCGCTAACGTGAGAAATGAACGAAGTAATTTCAACGGGTAACCGACGAAAACGTGAAACTGCAATTTACTGGTCGAGTTGTTAATAGTTTCAGGTGGAATTTAGAATATTATGTTCAACAAGTATGTCTTGACAAAGGGTTGCCTTCTCTAAATCCCAGCAAAATTCCAAATTAATCTTTTAGGGTAACATAAAAGGAAGTGAAGCTTGGACAACATTTCTTACCATAAAACCCGCTTTTAGAGTTTGTTTGTTCTATAATTAGTATTTTATTATTTTTATTTTAAATAAATTATAATTCATAAGCCAAATTAGACTGGAGTTTTGTTCAGTCTAACCGGCAGAGGTTATTGGAAATTATATAGCTATAGCCATTTTTTACGGTCAGTTGTCCATCTTGATTTAAAATCTGACTTTCTTTCATTTTTTGGATGACCTGTGGGCCGGATTACTTTTAAAGTTAGCTTTCGGCACATAATAACATACTATTTGCTTATTCCGAAACAGGTTTTTGTAATTACAGTCACTTCTGTCCTCAGATTATTTTATCGTGTTTTTGCTTAAAGGTTTTCTTTAATTTATTTGTTCACTCACCAGGATTTGTATTGTATCTAAACGTTTTATAAAAAGAATTATCGCTTTAATGACACCCTACGTAAATACGGGGTAATTAAATCTTCAGGGGGATTTATAATTTTCTTTTTCATTCTAACGAACCTCTATGAACTTCTTTTCATTTAAAAATGAGGTATGCATTTAGTTCAGACTTAATTGCGTTAGTGATAAAAAGGAATTGTTCAACTTAATTTGGCTTTTGCGAATCTGAAAGCAGGAGAAACACGTTTGAATTGAAGATCAAGGAGGGGCGTCCCTCCAATAGAGTTTGCAGGCGAAATCAAGCGGATCAAACGATCTTTTACAATGTTTTAATAAGCGGTGCTTGCCTTGAACATTAAAACGCTCGAGAAAATATTTAAAAAAAAACAAAAAACGAAACAATTTCCCCCTGGCGGGGGGGACTGAGAATCTTTCCTTTTCAACTTGGAAGGAGCATAACAAGTACGTAAGTACGCCATTCCACAACTATTAATAAAACTAAACAAAAGTTTTGAAGTTCTGCGAATCATGAGGTGAATTTAAAAAGAAAAGTTAAACCAATATAAAGAACAAAAATTGAAACTGTTCATTTATATTTTCCTTTCATTATAGAAGAAACTAGCACGTAGTTCATTGCTTGTGTGATCCTATACTGCCAGAACAATCCCAATATTACAAATCCATTTATGGTTAGTGGTCTAATTGACCATATTAATAATTTTAGTTAATTATTACTTTTATGTAAGTTCTTGGTTGAGATGAAAAAGCTAGTGTCACGAGCGGGATTTGAACCCACGACCTTCGGCTTTTTATCCCGCTCGTGATACTAGCTTTTTCATCTCAACCAAGACCTAACATAAAAAGAATAATAAATTGAATTAATTGCAAATATCATACAAAAAATAAAACCCTACTTGTTTATTTGATATTTGAATCTTTTACAGCTAGCTAGTTGGAACACGGAGTAAAGCTTATTCATTCTGCTCCTGCTACTTGAAAATTATTTCAATTTTTGAACATAGTAGTTTTTGTGCTAAGGTTTAATTATGAAGATGATTCTTTTGGAAAATCTGAATACCAAGAACCAACTTAAAGGTTCGGGATTTATAAGTGTTGCACATCACAAACTGGTTATTTCAAAACTTTAAATAAGTTACACATAATTACTGGTTATCTTAAGCATAATGAAAAAAATGTAATCTGCACGTATTTTTTAATTAAGATGTAAGGTATATAATCAAAGAACCAAGGAATTCAGGATTTTTTTAAAGTTCAGAGGTAGTATGAATTACCTTTAGGGTAAATTTTGTTTAGTAAATTCAGAAATCTTATTGCCAAAATTACAGCATTATTTTTATTTTATTTTTTGTAAACTTGCAGTTCGTTACAACTACCTTCAATTCGGTACCATGTAACAGTGAAATAGGAAATATTATATAAAATATTATTATTAATTATTATAAGAAAAATTTAGACAATAATGGAGAATATACCTATTGGCATTACTCAAATTATGATAAAATATTGTCTGTTTAATTTACACTTGTGCCAATATTTCTTGTACTGTCACTTCCTAAGAGTTATCGCGGCCATTATCTCTTCAGTCTGCGAAGAGGGTTTTTCAATTTAATTTTTTGTAATTAATTAATTTTTTGTAGGGAGGGTTTTGTGAAATTTCTATAACGATAAGGAGATCGGATTTCATCTTGGGCGAATGGAATATTTAAATCTGCATGTACAGATGCGTTTTCATAAAATGAAACAACCAGGATTGTAGCTTGATGGTGTTGTCAGACAGCCTTTATTTTTGAGAGGTGCTACAGTGTTCATGAAGTCGTGCAAGAGTCCTCACATATTCTTGACGTTTCAGTCGTGTTGAGGATCCCGGTCGAGCGTTTGCCGATGTATAGCCAAGATAAGCGCAAAATATCGGACCTCGTCTGCAGTTCGGAGGGGAATATTATTTAAGTAGACAGGAGAGTAGATCGTTTTACGGCGAGTGTAGGGAATGTGGGTGGATTTTTCTGTATTAATTTTTTTTCAAAAGAAGACTCTAGTCGTGTGATGTGTTGAAGGTTTCGATTTGGAATGGCAGGAACAGAGTTAGTAGAGCGGATCGCTATATCGTCTGCATGTGAATGTGGTGGAGGATGTGATGGAATATCAGCTGTATAAACCTGGTAAAGTGTGGGGGCGAGAACGCTTCCGTGAGGAACTCCAGCATGGATAAGGAAACAACTGTGCAACCTGAAGGTAGGTGGTGGGAAGGATGGCCTTGAGTATGAACAGTAAGCCGGGGTGACAACCAGATCACTGGGCTTACCTCAAAAAAGGCCCCAGAACAGTACTTCCCCAACTCAAGAAAGGACGAAATAAGATTTACCACGTTACTCAAAGTTATTTAAAACCATTATATTTCGTGGTCTGATTGACCAAATAACTTCTATCAATTATATATTTGACTTTGCTTGACATAAAAAAGTCAGTGTCACGAGCGGGATTCGAACCCACGACCTTCGGCTAAATACGCCGCTGCTCTAACACTTGAGCTATCGTGACTTCCATCCTCTCGGACACTAACTTGAAATGGGCATCTCAACCAACGTTTCGAATTTTCCCTCCTTTTCGCCAAAGAAGTTATTTGGTCAATCGGACCTCAAAATGTAATGGATTTAATGAGTAAAACCAAGTATATCATCACTAAACTCTTCGTTGCCATTTCATTTGTCGCCGAGAATCAAATACATTACACAACATTTGAAAAATGGCAAAAAGGAGGGAAAATTTGAAAGGTTGGTTGAGATGGGAAGTTGGTGTCCGAGTGGATCGAAGTCACGATATTTAGCCGAAGGTCGTGGGTTCGAATCCCGCTCGTGACACTACCTTTTTCATTTCAACCAATACCTTACATAAAGATTAATTAATTGAAAGAAGTTACTTAAAACGTTCAGAACCAGTTTCATATTATTTAACATTGTTGTATTTTTATTGATTCATGTTAATCAAAAGGTCATCCTTGGTCCTACAAATCTCACTATTATTAATCTAAACTATTAAAACTACTAAAAAATTTTCTAGCCTATTATCGAAATCATTTTTGTTTTATCGTAATTAAAAAAGTGTTGTATTTTATATTATGAATGTTCTGATGATCAAAGTACGAAAAAACAGTGATAATGGAAAGATCAAGGGTTATCGTACTCGCTTGTGATACTAAATTAGACTACCAGTTGAAATATAACTATTTCTTATTTCAAGTCATTTCGTATATAGAACTTCACTATCATACCTAACATGAAAAAATGAGAGGAATCATTACAAAAAAAACCTTAAAAACGTATAATCGCGGTTTGTCCACAAGTTTTAAGTAATCCGCGTATTCTCGCTGTTGATTAGAAACCAGGGGTCAAACACGTTCATCTATTTATCGGATTGACATAGATCGAACAATCGACCGATAGACGGCTCGTGAGGGATGTTGATTTGTGTAAACATGTTTGGCTTGAAGATTAATGGCTCCCTTGCTCACCGATACGACACGAAACTGATCCACGGATTGTCACAGAGGAGTAGAAAGTCAAGAACAATCGTTTCCCAAGTTTAAACCGACTATCAGATGTTAAAATTTTGAAAGTATTAAAGTAGATATAAAGATATTTGCTATATCTAATAGAAAAGATAAATAAAAAAGTGCAGGTATATTGGTAGGATAAATTAAAACATGGATTATTTATGATAGCCCCCATCGGTGGTACTCATCGAGATACACAAAGAGATTTACTATTTTAGTCTAGAAAAACTCAACGTCCGGGTTGTACAGATTTATTACATGTGATAAATATTGCAGATTTATGCTATATCAAACGACGCACAAAGGGCTGGGAGCGTTAATTAGCCATAAAGAAATTTGCCAACCCAGTTGAGACCGAGGACTAGGAGAACACAACAGTTTAGGTTGAACAAACAGCGAGAATAGGCGAACCAGAAATGATCAGCGTTCGTAAAGAGAAACATGTACGGATTGAAGATTAATGGCCCGAACCACCGATACAATTCAAAGGGAAACTATTGTTTTCTGAGATATTGACTTTGAAAAAAAAATTTATATAACAATTGGAATCGATAATTTTTAAAATTAACCATTACTTATGAATAACAATTGCAAATTGACAAGAAAATAACAAAAATGAGTGAATACTTATACACCAAAAAGCTCTCCACTATTCTTTCTTTTTTTTCCGACAAAAACTCCCTCACGCCCACCCTCTCTCTCTCTTTCTCTCTCTCTCTCTCTCTCTCTCTCTCTCTCTCTCTCTCTCTCTCTCTCTCTTTCTTTCTCTAAAAAAAGCTAGTTATGTAGAAATCAATATTGATGATAGTATATTAATTTGAATTTTTTTTAAGCGGAATATATGCCTTGTATGTCAATATAAAAAAAACCTTATTTACTATTAATAAAGCTACAGCTATTTAATGCATTAATGCTTCCAAGTTATTTCAGTGAAATTATAATGGTCTTGCAGTAATTTGTAATCTTTCTAGTAAAAATTTTCATAAGTTGCAGGTTACTGTAATTATGTGCATTAGCTATATCTGTAATCTGCACTACAGATTTACTGTTTTGATAAAATACAAAATTTTGACTATTCTCCATGACATAATAACAATAACAAAAACCATTTTCCTAAATCTATAAAACTTTACAATAATTTACAATAATGCTATAAAATCATGTAAACCCAAACATATTTATAAGAAACACTAACATCTTTTCTCTCATTAAATTATGTTCAATCGTGCTCTATACCACATCAATAATATTTAAAAAATATATGCAGACAGTAAAAAAAGGTTTGTGTTATACGTGCTTTATATTTTGAATTATATTAATTAGATTTGTATGTACGAATTCTCGTTCAATGTGAGAATGGTCCATGAGACCTAATTTTGCGAGCTTTTGTAAATAAAATGTTCAGTTCAATTCAATTCTCTCTTTTTATCACTTTTGTAGTTGGGATGTTCATCTGAAATTATTTCAGTCAGATTATGTTGTTTTACATGTACCATGTAGTAATATTCTTAATAAGTCTTTAACAATAAGTGATATTAATTTATTCCCTCTCTCTCTCTCTCTCCCTCTCACTCTCTCACCCTCACTTTCTCACTCTCACTCTCTCTCTCTCTCTCTCTCTCTCTCTCTCTCTCTCTCTCTTCCTTTCTAACTATGTGTCTAACTATTCTTACATGCATTCAATAGAATTATTGTTGACTATTATAAAATCTTTTAATTTTACAAATAACAACATTAATTGGTCCTCATCTTATATTAATAATCGAACGATGTGCATAAGGGCATTTAAAAATGAATTTTCATCTTGGGAAAAGTATAACTCATGGAGTTCCACAAGGAACAATTCTGTCAGCTACACTATTCATTTTTTAATAAATTTAACAGCGTCGTATCTAAACGTTATTATGGAATGTTCGCCGACGATCTTAACATTTATATAAGATCCAAGTTAGAAGATATAAATGAAGCAAATATTAAAGTTAACCAAGATCTACTAAAACGAATGGGCACAAAATCAACGTTTAACTATTATTGTTGGGCATACGCAACGTATCTTTAAATTGGAATATATGAATACTGATCCAATAATTCTAGACAATGATATAATGAGATATGAAAATGCACTAAGATACTAGTTGTCTCAATAGACCATAATCTAAATTGGCTAAAACAAACTAGACTTGTTAGTAAAATCTATTCATTTTTCAACCGCTTTAATAAAATCAAAGAAAATAGTTCATTCACTCATAACACCTTATTTGCGATACAGTGCAGCTATAATGTCTGATTTGTCTGATACAAACAAACGTGATATAATGTTTCGATCTTTATTGAGATCATCTTCAGGGCTTTGTGTTGTCTGCATTTCAACAAAAAGGTTCTCTTATTGATGGGCGATCCGACTTTCTTCTCATTGTTGGCGATGTTCTTCAGAATATTTTTGCTTGGTGTCCAAATGTAGTTGAAATTTGTTCATAGAATCCCACGTTCTTCGTTCTTCTTCTTAATCATAAATGTTTATAATTGTACACTCTAATCAACCGAACTATCTATTTGATAAATGTAATAGAAAAATTAAAACATTAAACTTAAGACAAAATATATTCGACATTCCAGTTCATAAAAGTAAAACCTTCGCCAACTCTTTTTTTTATTACCAGCATAAAGCTGTTTAATAACGTTCCAAATAGTATTTCCTCCGAGAGCAGTTTTTGTGCTCTCAAAAGAAAATATCTAAAACATCTGGTTAAATAAAACTTTTAATCAATCAATAAATCTTTAGCTATTTATCCAAATGTACATCTTTTGCACTCTGTTTGAATCTGCATTCAGTAAATTAAATTAGTTCATTAAGTCTTGAGTTTTTTCTCTTTATCTATCTCTTATGTTATGTCCCTACTCTCTCTCTCTCTCTCTCTCACACACACACACACACACACACACACACGCACATACACGCACACAACACACACACTCACTCTTCTTGTACCGATCTTCAAACCAATAAATTTATCTACGTTTATTTCCCCGTCTCAAACTATCTATCTCTCATAAATCTTTCCTTTCTCTCCCTCTTTTCTCTTTCTCTTTTTTTTCGCTCGCTCTGTATCTATCTATTTATCTATCCATCTACCTATACACCTATTTTTCTCTCTATTTCTTACATATACTGTTCTCCCTTTTGTTGTTTCCCCACTGTTCTCATTCATTTTCTCTTAATATATAAATATGTAGATTATGTATCTCAATCACTGTCTTATACAAGCGAAAACATAAATTCAAAATTACTTAAATCGCTGTTTGAGTTGACGTTCGTACAAATTTGTTTGTTATATAATTAACGAGTTTTTTAAATAAAATTTTCGAATAACCTTTGTACATTTTCTTTATTGATGGACTGGATGAAAGCAGGGAGGTATTTATAGAAATACACTTGTAAATTATACTAAAATATTTTAATGTTTGATTAGGCAATATTTTCTTCAATGTCTCTTAAAAATCTCTCTTAAAAACTCAGATTTTATCTTTTGGCTTTATACGAGACTAGATTTTATGACAAATAAAACTTCTTATTTTTTCAACATAATTTGGGACTAGATAAAAATGAAATCTTACTCGAGCCGTATTGCGCGGTGTGAGGGCTTAACAGTTTGAACAAATGTTCCAGACCCTACGACCTTTCCCTACGAAGTTTTTTTCCCCTACACGCCCTTGCCCTTTCCCCGGTTCTGTCTTTTCAAGGAAATTCGACCTCTTGCTATGCTTTTGTAAGAGAAGGGAGAAAGGAACTACCTGGCCCGCAAGCTGGGCCATCTCTATTCCACTATAGATCTTATCCGACTCCAGTGAGCTCTTAATGAAGCCCGTGTTTCCAGGCCGACAATCCTGTAACCCTCCGACTGACAAAGCGGGTCCTTCGTTTTAATTTTAAATAGATTACACCTAAGAGGGTTTGTCTCGAATCGACAGATTTGCGACTGAGAAGAAGGTTGTTATTGAAGTATGCTTAAATATTTAATACACGGAACAAGAAGAGAAACAAAAATCGTGATTCACGAAATCGTACATATAACGTTAAAATTTGGAAGAAACCAAACTTCATATAATTATTTTAAAATGATATTTCGCCTCCTGGCTATCGCCTTGTTAATACTTCGTCGAGCGTGGATGTTGTTTGTTTTTAAGTTAATTAGACCGTATGTAAATATATAAAAAAAAATAAAATTCCAAACCTTCTATCATGCCAACAACATAACCTCAACGACAACCTAATACCAACCAGCGAGGATAGGCTGACCAAAATGAAACAGTGGCCAAATTACACACGAAGAAATCTCATAATTTAACATAGAGGTTTAGTACATTATATTTTCAAACAATAAACTATAGTATGATTAATTATCAGTATTTCCACCGATTTATTCAGTATAAATTACCATATTATGTTAACACTATATTTGCTTATTTCAATGCAATTATTGAAAATTAAATATCTCATCAACTGACTTATTTCTAATACAAATTAATGTTTTTGAAACTAGCTAAATTTGGTTGGAAAATAATATATTGTTATTTCTTTTTTTATCAAAACTAAACCTTAATTAATTGAAAATAATTTATTTGGCCAATCGGTCCACGAAACCTAACAGATGTAATAAACAAAATGAACTAAACTTCACTAAAGCTCTCCGTGGCCATTTCATTTGTCGCCGAGAATCCAATCCGATTACACGACATTTGAAAAATGGCAAAAAGGCGGTAAAATTCAAAAGGTGGGGTTGAGATGGGAAGTTAATGTCCGAGTGGATCGAAGTCAAGCCGAAGGTCGTGGGTTCGAATCCCGCTCGTGACACTGACTTTTTAATCTCAACCAAACCCTTAATTATATGAAAAGAATTTGTTTGGTCAATCGGACCACTAAACCTAATAGATGCAATAAACAAAATGAACTATACTTCACTAAAGCTCTCCGTGGCCATTTCATTTGTGGCCGAGAATCAAACAGACTACACGACATTTGAAAAATGGCAAAAAAAGAAGGGAAAATTCAAAATGTGTGATTGAGATGGGAAGTTAGTGTCCCAGTGGATCGAAGAACGATAGCTCAAGTAGTACAGCAGCGGCGTATCAAGCCGAAGGTCGTGGGTTCGAATCCCTCTCGTGACACTGACTTTTTTATCTCAACTAATAACCTTAATTAATTGAAATATACCAATTAGTCAAACGGACCACGAAAAATAGTGTTAAATGAAGTATATCTTCACAAGAGCTCTCCATGGCCATTTCATTTGTCGCCGAGAATCCAATCCGATTACACGACATTTGAAAAATGGCAAAAAGGCGGTAAAATTCAAAAGGTGGGGTTGAGATGGGAAGTTAATGTCCGAGTGGATCGAAGTCAAGCCGAAGGTCGTGGGTTCGAATCCCGCTCGTGACACTGACTTTTTTTATCTCAACCAAAGCCTCAATTAATTGGAAAGAATTTATCTGGTCAATCGGACCATGAAACCTAATAGATCATTATTTAAGAGGAATTCAGCAGCAATTTTCGAGAAATCATCAAAAAATCTGCATCATAAGCAATTCTTTCAGCCTTACTTAGAAGTAATAAATAAGTGTGGTGATTAGTTGTGCGGCGTAATTGTGCCATTCTTTCGTGTCGTATTGAGAGTGGGCACTCTACGCAGAAAAAAAAACACTTTAAGCCGTGAAGATGATCTCAATAAAGATCGAAACAATGGCACGATAAAGAAAATGTTTTTCTGAAACCTACATCACACCGGACCGCATCTCACGATTTCCGAATAAGTAATAAATAATTTAAGATAAATTTTTATAATATGATGTGGTGGTTGGATCTGCAAGTAAATTGAGTAACGTGTACGCCGGATCTCTGTTTTAATGAAACTGTTTTGGAGATGCTAGGTCGAAAAAATAGTAGACCAATATCTATCTTAAGAGTCGAGAAAAATATATTTTAAGTTCATTTTAAAATATATCCATATTTGTTTAGTGGCCATAATTGACCATATTAATTATACCGCTTAATTATTCTTTTCATCTAAATTTTTTGGTTGAGATGATTCGAACCCACGACTTATATTCTATTAATTAACTAATTTATTCTTGTTACTTGGATGAAACAACATAGAAAATACAAACCAAAAGCAAACAAATGTTAATCCTCAGTTTTAAAAACGGATTTACTTAAGAATAGTAAACCAGAAGATTATTCATTTTGTAAACAAACACCTTTTTGCGGATTTTTTCCATTTTAATCCTTAATGTATTCCTTTTAATGGATTCTCTTTAACCATGGAAAGACTTTATCTTGAACCAGAAGTTAGCAGTATTATTGAGAGTCATTAATATATTAATAATTAGTAATTAGTAAGAGTAATTAATATATTAATAAGGTCACCTGCAAGTGGATATCATAGTGGCAGTTGGCGTTTCTTAGATCGTCTTCTCCCTGGTTTTAGACCGATTCCGAGAAACTGGAAGGGCGAATAGGAGACCTGGTTTTATTTCAAAGCTTTACGACACTACGGGAGGACTGAAATAATGTCAGTGCTGCAAGACGGAATTCATTCCATAGTGTACAAGGATTTTATCAACACAAACGATTCGTAATCCCTTTGGGACGACCTGCAGCAACAAAACTCCACCAGAAACTTAGGAGAATATGGTGCAGCGTGCACCTAGAAAAGAACACCATTTGGAATGCCGTTATGTTTACTGATGGGTCGCGCTTCTGCCTGTATAGTCTGCTGAGAACAGGGGATGCGTACAATGCCGTGCAGTTTGGAGGATGCTGTGTAATTGTTTGGGCTATGATTTACACTGGAGGACGAACTGGACTTCATATTATTGAAGGGAACCCAACAGCAGTCAGTTATGTCCAAGAAATTATCGAGGAATACATCCCTCAAACCAGGGATCTCGATGGCAGGGATTTTCTATCTAAGCATGACAATGCCCCTCTTCATAGAGACCGAGTTGTTCATCAATGGTTAGAAAACCTGGGAATTTCCCATCTGCCATCCATTGTCTCATCCATCAATCCCATTGAGCACATGGGGATGCGTTGCAGAGAAAGTTTTTCGATCATCATCCGACAGTCCACCTGCATCAACTCAGTGTAGCGTTCCAACACCTATAGAATTAAATTCCTTAATGCAATAAGGGAAACCTAATTAACAGTACGCCTAACAAGTGCACAGAGGTTTTAGCAAACAGAGGATATTATACAAATGTTTAAAAAAATTATTGTGTTCAATAAACAAATTTATGGAATTAAAACCTCTGATTTTGTTATTTTTCAAAATCCCTTAATCAAATTTTCCTCCAGTAAAACATATAAATTATAATGCAATTCATAATACAAATAAAATAAAAATGGAAAGTAAATACTATAAAATTGTTAATATCCCTCATTGTTCAGCAGTTTACAATGGATTTTATCGAAATCTAATTCTACTGAATAGGGTCTAAAATCTAAACTCAAATTTTAGCCCACCGTATAAACAAAGGTTTCTTACGAAATTGAGATTATCCAATAAAGAGCTGATCATATAATATTTCAAAGGTAATAAATTTATATTAAATAAAAATAAATTTTTTTTAAATTTGTAACAGGCAAGAGCCTACAAATTAAAACATTTTGTTTTCGGTTAAGTCTAATTTATTTGGTATATAGAAGATTTTAGCTAGCTAAATGTATAAATATTGTGTTGAATCACAGCCAACGTGATCAATTAAATTCTATATCAAATATTTCAAATGTCCAACAAGCCAATGATATTTTTCCTTCACCATGACTCTAAGATTATGAGCCTTTTGCTTAAATGAATAAATACACGAGTTACATGTACTGGAAGAAAATAGGGGTATTGAAGATCTTTCTGTTAACCCGGTTAGGTCCTGTTAAATCGAGAAAAAGATGACGTAGACTTGTAAGAATCGGCTAGTTAACATTGCTCGATTTAACAGACTAGAGCCAATGTTATGTGTTAGTATAATTAATTAAGGTTTTTAGTTGAGATAAAAAAGTCAATGGCACGAGCGGGTTTCGAACCCACAATCTTCGGCTGTGTCGCTCGACCAAATAAATTCTTTTCAATTAATTACGGTTTTAAGTTGAGATAAAAAAGTCAGCGTCACGAGCGTGATTTGAACCCACGACATTTGAAAAATGGCAAAAAGGAGGGAAAACTCAAAAGGTGGGGTTGAGATGGGAAGTTAGTGTCCGAGTGGATCGAGGTCACGATAGCTCAAGTGGTAGAGCAGCGGCGTATCTACCCTAAGATCGTGGGTTCGAATCCCGCTTGTGCCACTGACTTTTTTATCTCATTTAAAAACCTTAATTAATTGTAATATATTAATCGGTCAAGCGGAACACGAAATTAGTGAAGTTATGTGTTAGATCGAAAATGAAGTGACATTACTGTCCGTTAAAGCGCAGGTAACCAACATGACAGCCATGAATTTAACAGCTGTTTTTTGTTTATATGTATTTTTATTCTTAAATACGCATTAATTAAATGAGACCAATTCATTTCTTTTGTTAATTTCTGACCTGTCCTTGTACTTTCATTCATAATACATCCCATATTCTATAAAGTTGTAGACTGTTAGATGTTGGGATACAATTTAGGTATGTCGGCACGAATTTAAGCGTGTCATTTGTTAGAACTTTTCGAGTGCATGGATAGCATTTTGAATGAAAGAGTTCATTAATTTTCTTTTTTATTAACTTCTGGCATCTTACAATTAAACACAAAAGAAAACCAAAAACAATCCTACGAGGGCTGTTATAGCTTTATTTTTGGTTCTACCAGTCGGCACGCGAAGCATTGCGGAAAAATTAACGTTTAACATGCTAAGAAAAGAAGGGGCATTCACGACATACTGGACATTTTTCTATTCTTATTAACACGAGTTAACATCTTACAAACATCATAATTTAATATTTATGTAATGTAAAATGTAATATTTGAATATTTTGTAGAAATTATCTTCTTTTCATATATTACTGACCTTAATATTTCAAATTTAAGAAATACAATTGTCATATTTATGTTTGCCACACTCCTGTAAAATACTATATGTGTAAAATACAATACTTTTATGTAATATTCTGTTCTCTTCGATAGAGACACATTATCCATCATAAGATGTCGGTACAAATTAATCCATCCCAGACGAGAATCCTTCCTGATGGGTACATCTTATCAATTACAAACGAGTGAAGATCGTTTCCCCTCTGAAATAGTTTGTCATTCCTAGATCCTGAGAACTCCGAAGACGTTTAAAACAATGCCAGTGGGAATGGAAGATTAATTGAACAATTGTTTTGCCACCATTTTGATGCATGATGTTTGTATCGATTTTTAAGAGTAATTTTAACACCTGTTCTGTACTTATCGTACACAGGTTTATATTAAGTAGAGTGGGATTGGCAGGGGTGTCTTCTGAAGCTCTTTTTCGAGTTTCTTTCTGTTAGGCCTTTGTGCGGGAGATTTTTTCTCCAATCAGCAATTTGGATTGCGGTACATCTCGTTTATTTATTCTGTAACTTTTTTTATACTTTATTATAGTATATTATTTACTTAGACTACAACAAAGTCCACTCTACCACCAAAGGTACGATAGAATAAGGCTAATGAAACTTTTTTAGGTCGCTTGTTATCAGAGAAGTCCTTGTACCCGTCAGTAGTTCCAAAACTTTCTCCGTGTGAAAAATTGTATTTTTAGTTATAGCAGCATATCAAAAAGATATTTTCAAGGTATAGATAAAATGTAAACTATATATTTCCTGTCACATCTGACGGTTTAGTTATTGGTATAAAATTGTAATTCAAATTGGTAACAGCTCAATCGATCTGGCTGGTTTTGTATAACGACTGACATCCTGTCTTTTCCCTTCCGTCCGGGTTGATTTTCACGCTTCCATGAATGCCTTGAATTCTTTTCCCGTGACTTTTATTCGGGTTTTTTTTAAAACAATGCTCGACCAAAACCAATCGATAGATTAGCCGAAGACAATATTGCTTAAATTGTGCCGTCCGATGTTATACTTAGTTGAAATATAAAGATAACCAACATTCGTCCGTTTTGTAACACACTTTGGTGTTTTGCGTTTACGCCTTCAAATGTCGGGTTAATGAATTCTCCCGCAGAACCCGGCTGCCCGCATACCGGGCGTAATTGGCAATGTAAAACTAAGCAAGGACGAATAAAGTCTGCTTTTTTTACGGTACTTCCGTCCTACCTTGAAGGTACACCGTCACGTTTCCAGGTAATTGCGGCTGCGATTTCAATTTCCTCCGTTTCATACCATCACGTACTTTGAGTTCATTCATAACTTATCGTTTTTTGTTTTTGTTTATTTCGTTGACTAATGCATACCAACGTTTACCGGAGCGTATCGTGCCGATTCGGTACAATCTGACGAACAGAACAGCCAATTTGACCATTGGGTCGGTTTGATCCTTACGTGCTGTTATCCTTTCGCGTTTCAGCATCGATGGACATGAGACAGTCGATGCACATTGAGCACAAGCTTAATTAGACAATGTTCACATCCTCATTGCTTGAAATTATATAATACAAATTTGGCTTTATAATCAACCTAAAAGTTGTGAACACATTTGTTTTTAGAGTTGATGCCTCTTCAGTGAGGAACTTAGGAACACAATTGTAATGTTGAACATGGAGCAATGCTGAAACGCGTTTGCAAAGTTCAAACCCGCGAGTGAAGACGAACCAAATATATGACATTTCTTACTATCACTCTTGACAAATTTAGATTTGCTTCATACATACAAATTGCCTTTCATAACAACAAATTTTCAAATTTCCTAAAGATTTAAACAGGATTTGATATACAAAATTTATAAAATTTCTTTCTTTATAGCATCTTAACGAAAGTAATAATTATAGGTGTTTTTTGAAGATGGAAATTATTGAGACAATTTTTTTAATATAAATTCTCTAAATATCCAAATAAATATTTAAATAAGTAACGAAATTCCACCGGCATTATTTGTATGTACTGTTTACATAGAAAAATACATTTTGTTCTTACAATTGGTAAGATGGCCACATCAAAGAATTATTATGGAATGCATTGAATATAAAGTTGTCTTGTCTGCTCTAAAGAATTCCTTCATAAATCTTACAAAACAAAAGAGCTCTTCGTTTTCTATAATGTTAAATATACAAAAATCAAGTTTAGAGAAAAGATTATTTAGATCTCATTTGAAAAGGGACAAAATCGACCAACACATTAACAGATTAAGATGTGAAGATTGCGGAAATCAATATCACTATATAAAAACAGCGGAAATAGGCGGATCAGGTTAGGTCAAGCCAACGTATTGTCAGCGTTAAGTATTTTCATAATAATTTTTCTAATTTGTAAGGCTCAAGTGAATAAAAATATGTGAATATGTTACAAGCATAACCATTGAAAATGGCCAAATGCCTAAACCCGTTTGACGAACCAAAACAACTTTTGGATAGACAAAATCAACTTTCAAATTACAAACAACAAGAACGTTTTTCAAATAATGTACGCATATTTATTTAGTCACTTACACAATGTATAGAATCACCAGTTAGTTAGGTAGATTTGGCATAACGTTAGCGTAAACGGTAACGCTAAATTGACTGACGTGGGCATACTCAGATTTAACGGAACGCTAACTGAATAGCGTCCTACGTTATTTATCTTACAACAGTTTTTTAATTTGTGTCGGTAAAGTCAGTTTTTTGTTGGATATAGTGTCCAATTAACAAAATAATATTACATATTTTTTTTACCCATCCACCTCCCCGCCGTACCTAAGGGGGACCCCATGCCGACGGCAAATAATATCATATATGTAAAATATAATCTAATTGTTTATTTTATAGCTAACATTTTACAATTCGTTTTCAGGAATCCCGACAAATAAAAATGTGTATTTGCTGTCTCAACATTAAATATTTTGGATTTTATTTAAGTATATAAAGCCACAGAAATTGTGAACAAAAAACTCTTTGGCTGAAACACCTAAATTCAATTTAAAAGCTCAAATTCTAAGAAAGAATTCAATGAGTACTTATGTGATTAACTAACTGCACTAATATTTTAGTTTTTCCTAAAATGGCTAGGCTAAGCTAAACGATTTTTTTAAACAGTTTTTGACACTTTTCTTTCTTAATTTCATATAAATTGAACTTGCTCCGAATCGTCCGGTGATCAATGTTTGCGTCGGACGTTACCGTTTCGACAATTATCTGGTCCTCGCATTTGCCGAACTATCGTCAGTAATCAAGAGAAAACCCATAACATCCGTGAACGTCCTTTGTTTACAAGCTTGCAAGATACGACTGTAAACTGAACTACTAAAAACTCCCCAGCAAACTTAGCGTTAGCGGCAATAACAACGGTGCCCTTGAAATACCAGCAATGTTACGCAAAATCTCTCTAATACTAACAATCAGTTATAATCTTCAGGGCACACTTTTAAATTTTAGTATTGTAAGAAACTTTTTCGTTAAAAAAAGTCTAGTTTATCGAGCAGTATAATTTAGCTTGTGAGGATTTCCCGTCTGTTTTAGGGGTGATGGACCCAACATAGAAGATGGCGTAATGCAGAAATGCCAACCAATCTAGGATAACCAACCAGATCAAGGTTCAAGTGTAGGATTCATTTGAATACACTGACAAAATCCATTAAAATAAGTTTATAAGTACGATTATTGATGATTAATCTAATGATGATACGAACAAACGCGTTAAATATACGTTATTAATCATTCCATTACATGTCGTTCAATTAAGAATATTTACAAAGGGTCTTTGAACAAAGAGACCTAGGAATAATGAAACGAATCTGAATTGAATGTTAATAAAGTCCGACGAGGATTATTCATATCTCATGCCCTTGATTAAACACCTTGTAAGCTAACTATAAGCGGCATGTTAATTGACAATCCATACTGGAATGGCGTACATTGATTATTACGGCTGCATAATGCGCAATTTGTGAATGATTTATCCGGTCGTTGGATTCCGAAAATTGGAAGGAGAATGGTTTTCGACAAACCGGCCGTTGAATTTTAAAAGGGGGGAGCAATTTACATCGGCTGGAATAAATTCCCGTTTTCTCGTATGAAATCCGCCGGGAGATTTGGTTTTGATTTAATTCATTTAAAGGACAACAGTTCCGGACATTGTTTCGACGTTTCTCGGACCTTGTACATTTCCAGCTTGTCTTGAAACCGTCTGGGTCACATGACCTGGATGCCAAATCGATCCGTTCAGTTTACCTTAGTTAATTAGTTGATTAAATATGCAGTCGAAGATCATCAATGCCCGGTTCTCTTTACAATCCTACGATATTTGCAAAAACAATTGAATAAATTGACTAATAAGTCTGATTTTTTTTAACTACTCCATTTCCCAAAACAATCTATAATATAAAAATATTGTCTGTTAACAATTGTAATATTTTCACAAAATTCCTATAAAATAGATAAATATAAAAATCGCAAATAATGAAAGTCTTGATATTATTAATCAATTATAATTGATTAAAAGTAGGCCACATATTAAAGATAATGACTGTTACAGTAATGACAAGTAAATTGTACGTTGGAGTGCAAATCTATTCGAAACACTGCTGTTTTAATTGAAAAAAAATTGCTTACATTTGGAATTGATATATTAAATTCAGTTTAAGACAGTTTGGTTACAATGGAAGCTAATGAAAGTTAAAAGATGAGGGAATATTATAGTACCAAAAGCTTATCTTCTGACTACACCATTATTATTAACAATGATGCTCGAATTATCTCTCGGGGTGACAAAAATCTTAAACACTTTACCAACCAAGAAAGTCTTTTATGGACGAATCCTTACGTAACGTTCATAGATAAAAATCTGTTCGTTAAAGGTTGTGGTGTGATGTTTAGACAACATCAACTGACAATCAGTTTAGCGATGTAAAAATTTTGTTTTTTGTAGGACAAATTACTAAGCGGAAATGCATAAAAATTTTTTATTTACTTTGCAATCCAAAAGGAAATAAATTACCTCTAAAAGTTTCAAAAAAGCATTCAAAAGCTCTTTTATACGGAAATAATAGATTTTCAATATCGCAATGCCTTTTGAAAATAATTCAGGGACAAAACTGCATATATGCATGAATGGAGGTGTTATGTAGATTTTCTGGTATAGTATAGGCGGGGAAATCGATTGATTCAGAATGCAACTTTCGAAAAGAATAAAATTGAAAGAAAACAATGAAATTAAATCGATAGAATACTGAATTGGCTTTAAGACAGTTTTCTCAACAAAGCCAAAGTCTATCAAGTATCTGATGAATGTGTAATTAACCATTTTTCCTTGTGTAAACCGAAATTAATTCTGTTCTAATAATGTAAAAACGGTATAAACGTTTAATTATTTTTAATATTTATCGTGATGGTAGACGTTAGCAAGCCTTTTACTGATAACAAGGATTTATATGTATTCACATATATATTTTCCGAGCATCATACCGCGTTTTTGAAACTTTTATTTCATGTTCCATGCTATTTAGAAACAAAAAAACTGTATTTTCTTTTATATATNATATGTATAATATTTGGAGGGTTTTACATATTTTACTTTAATTTACATATTTTGATTTACATTTAATAAAAACAAACAACAAAATTACAGAAAATTAAAAAATGAATCAAAAAACATAAGGTTTCGAGAGAACTGAAGATTTCAAGACATAAACAAAATATTTCGAGAATAAGAGAACGGGAAAATCTTCTGTCATAGACAAATACACGTAACATGTCTCGCCCACGCCTTTCATAGAATCACTGAGCATAATGTATGAAGTGAATTTTCAGATGTGCTTCCTTTCACATCAAACATAAATAAAATTTTTCCTAAAGCCCGGGGAGAGTACGGGTTTTAAACGGATAACTATCCCAATTTATTGCGTCGTTCACAACATATCGCAACGAGATGGGGGACCTGGAGAAAAGCCGCCGTTTATTAAAATGAAAATTTTTGAAAAATTAAGGATCTCATTGGAAAACTCATGAGAATTTTAGCTTTTATTGCGTCCAAATTTATATTTTGATTTAGAAAAATAGCAAAAAATAAATTGCTCTCACTCCAAATGAAATTGCCGATTTCAATTAGGCCTTCGTTAAGTCGGTAGATGAAGAACGTTCTTCTAATCGATACAAGAAATATTTTCGGATCGTCTTAATTTTACTTTAGAAAATATCAAAATGAATATTATTTTAAATCCATTATATTTCGTGGTCCGATTGACCAAATAACTTCTTTCAATTAATAAATCTTTATATAAGATATTGGTTGAAATGAAAAAGTTAGTGTCACGAGCGGGATTCGAACCCACGACCTTCGGCTTTTCTGAAGGTATATTATATTATATTTCGAGGTCCGATTGACCAAATAACTTCTTTCAATTAATAAATCTCGCTCGTGAAACTAACTTTTTCATTTCAACCAATACCTTACATAAAAAGAATAATTAATTGAAAGAAGTAATTTGGTCAATCAGACCACTAAACATAATAGATTTAATTATTTTAAATCATTTTAAAAATTAAAGTTTAAAAATTGTATTTTATCATTTTTTTTAAATACATAATATAATTACACTTGAACTTAACCATTAAAACAAATCGTCTTTATTTTACAGATTTTGTAAGTAGAAGGACACATTGTTATTTACGTAATTTTATAAATGTAAGATATTTCAAATTTATAAATTTAAAAATTAAAGGTTTATTTTCAATTTCATTAAATCGTTATAACCTTCCTTTGTACCCAACAGTCGACTAATATATGTAAATTATACACTTATTTTTCAAAAGTGCATAACTAAATGTGTTTGATATTACATGTTTTTTTTTCACTTGCATATTTGTTAAAAAATAAATACATAAATATGTACATATTTTATATTTTATTTCAAGTATAAATCCGGCCCCTAATGAAAACAATAGTCTTAATGCTTTACACGCTTCCATTTTATTACCGGATAACCCAAATTTTACTGCGATAGAAAGCAATTAAAGACGTCGAGAAAATGCACATATAATATTAAGATGTGTTAATAATCTTATGTAAGATATGTTAATCGAACATTGTTATGGTCATGACAACAACCAAATAATGTCTTCAAGTTAATATTTAAAAAAAATTAAATTTTGGTAACAAATATATTTAGCGTTAAGGAGGTTAGCGTTTAAAGTATCAGGGATAAAAATTCGCGTGAATGAAAAAAGTATGTAGATTTTTCTCAATACAGTACACACGTGTTTCCAGTTGTTTGATTTAGAATGCAACTTTCGGAAAAAAAACTAACATTGGAAGGAAGCAATTGATGGCTTATTGAATTGGTATACATTTTTTGCAACAGAGGCAAAGTCTATAAAGTGGTTGGTGAATTTTCTAAATAACCATCGTCCTTGTGTTAACCGAAATTAATACTGTAATAATAATAATAATAATAATAATAATAATAATAATGTGTGGTGTTTAGTTAATGATTATTTGGAGAGTGTGAGATGCGGTCTGGTAGAAAAACATTTTCTTTATCGTGCCAACGTTTCGATCTTTATTGAGATCATCTTCAGTGCTTAAAGACGCCCAACCCGACAGACAAGAATGACACTCTACACGGAAAACAAACACTATGAGCCCTGAAGATGATCTCAATAAAGATCGAAACGTTGGCACGATAAAGAAAATGTTTTTCTACCAGACCGCATCTCACACTCTCCAAATAATCATTAACTAAACACCACACATTATTATTATTATTATTACAGAATTAATTTCGGTTAACACAAGGACGATGGTTATTTAGAAAATTCACCAACCACTTTATAAACTTTGCCTCTGCTGCAAAACATGTATACCAATTCAATAAGCCATCCTTCAATTGCTGTGAGTAGAAATATTTTGATTGAATATATAAAAAATATATTTTTCATTGTATAAATTCACTTTTCCTTATCCAAAATGTTATTGTTATATGTAAACAATGTTTGTAAATCCCAAGCCTTGAAGATGATCTCAATAAAGATCGAAACGTTGGCACGATAATGAAAATGTTTTACTGAAACCTATGTCACACCAGACCGCATCTCACGATCTCCGAATAATAATAATGTAGAAGCGGTATAAACATTTAATTATTTTTAATATTTATCATTATAACAGACAACGAATTAGTAAGCTTTTTACTGTTAACAACTGCGTCTGAATTATCTTTCGTGTAACATGTCATTGTTGCATATTTTCCATTTTTTCAAATGTTACTGTGGTAGAAAACAGTTAAAGACAAAACTTTGTGTAAATGAATTACGTATCGTCATAAAAACACCCATATAAACATAATAATAGTGAATAACGAATAAGGAATAAGCATATATTAATCGTTATGGAGGTTAACATCCAAATGGTTCAATACTCAAGTTTCACGTAACGTTTTGATTGGTACGCATTTCAGTAAATTTACTTTTACGATCAATAAAATTCAATCTATCGGTGTAATAAAATTAAAAGGTGATAACCAATATTATCTAATGGTTATTTATTGTTGTTGCCTCTAACTTTATGGGAGACTTCATTCTATAATGTATCAGTTATTTTTTAAATAAGGAAGTCCTATTAAATTAATCTAACTTTTAAATAGTTGGTTTTTACGTAATTCTGGAAATATTTCAATCGGGAAATTCATAACAGTAATTGTCAATTTTCTCGGCATCATTTCGTTTGCGTTGTTATGACGTTCTGCTCTTATTTATACATTAACGACAGCAAATTCTGAGGTATTTTCGAGGATATAATGTTTTTTCCTTTGAAAGAGAAAAAGAGCTTGTGCTTATCCCCTCGGGGTGTACGAGCAGTATTTTCAGCACTTCCTTCATTTGTAAATGTGTGTCCGACGACGCGTGGAAAATCTTTTATGCGAAAAGAGATAAGAGGAAATAAGGAGCCGGGCTTTTTCACCTAACCTGACCGCCGTCGGTGGTTTTCATCGCTGGCCAATTACACCGGCTTAAATTATAATTTCCGACCGGAAACGAGCGCGTTAATTTCACGGGGTCAATAGCACGACAATAGCGCTAATTACAAATCAAAAAACGCTGACAGAGCCTGTTTAATGGTAAATACGATTGTTTTTAAAAATGTAATTACCTGCTACTGGAGAAATCTTGCGCACGACGCACCATCGCGACTTCCACTGTAAAAATTGCCAAGAAAAATTTAAAATTTTGTCAAGATTTTTTTTTTGGGGAATGACCCAAGACAACAAATCGGGACACGTCTTACTTTCTTCCCGTCGCGGAATTTGACGGAGCCTTCAATGATCGCTGTGTAATCCATGGTTAGTAGCACATGACACTCGAAATTCGAATACGTCGGAACACTTTGGGAATTTCAGCAAGGCCCTCTGCTGACGAAGGCCGGGAGCAGACTGAATGCTCTGCTCGCAGCAGGACGCCCCCACCACAGCCGGCTGCGCACACGACCGACAGCCGACCACCGCGATGGGTTGTGTTTTTTGTCCCTAAGGTTTTTTGGTACGACTCGTTTTAACCATGAACCATGAGCTGGACAACCTTGTTGGGGAATGATGAACATCTGGAATCAGGTTTTCTACTATTGGGTTGTCCGGAAAATAATGCAGGATTTTAAGTTTTCATTAAAAAAAATCTATATAAAATATTCTGTTTACGTTTACAGGATTACTCATTTGTATNTGGGAAATTATTTTGATTAAAGAACATTGCTTTAAAGTAACTAGTTTCTTTTTTTTTGTTTAATACCAAAATCCTGCATTATTTTCCGGACAACCCAATAATAGAAAAACGAGCCCAATGTTTGTTCGCTGAACAATTGGGATTTTCCTTTGGATTTTCATTTCGTATTACAATTTCAAACCTAGAGAAATTGACCACAAAACCTCAAAATCTTCGATTTTACATTGGTATCTTTGAATTACAGTATTATTTATTATTACTCAATTAATATTATATACATTATTAGTATTAATTATTACTCAATTAATTATTCTTTTTATGTAAGGGCTTGGTTGAGATGAAAAAGTTATTGTCCCGAGCGGGATTCAAATCTAACTTTTTCATCTCGACCAAGACCGTACATTAAAGGAAAACTAATTGAAATAAGTAATTTGGTCAATTAGACCACTAAAAATAAATTGAGTATTATTAACATTTACATTTATTAATGTGGTTGTGACGTTACCACTCTCTGATCAATTTGAATAATATTGTACCACCATTCATTAGTGATTAATTTACACGACTATAGATATTGATAACCCTCAAGGTGCCGGTGTTTTTTATTAAAAAAATTTATAGTACCCTCTGGGTTCGAACCCGGGACCTTCACCTTACAGTGATGAGCGCTGTGTCAACGCCTAAAGGTGGCCATTCACGATCACTCCCAATGGAACCGCGCCAAGCCGTAGCATCATTTGGAGTGCCTGAAATTTGTGGGGGCATTCACGACCGCTCCACAACCAATGAATTACCTTCTCAAAATGGATGACGATCTCTTGTGCTACTCTTCTGTTTATTTACATATTAAAAGCAAAACATCGAAAAGGAGGAAATGGTGTAAGAAGTGGCTCCTGAACAGAAGCCGTAATACCCATATCAATTTTATGAAAGATCTTTCCCTTGAACCCGCTGATTGGAGGAACTATTTAAGGATGGACGAAACGTCTTATTTATTCATTATATTTAGTGTTCGATTGGCCAAATTACTTATTTCAATTATTTAATCTTTTTTGTAAGGTTTTGGTTGAAATGAAAAAGCTAGTGCCACGAGCGGGATCTGAATCCATGGCTTTCGGATAAATACGCCGCTGCTCTACCACTTGAACTATCGTGACTTCGATCCTCTCCGACACCAAAAAATGGCAAAAAGAGAAAATTCGAAAGGTTGAGATGGGGAGTTGGTGTCCCAGTGGATCGAACTATCGATGTCATGATAGCTCAAGTGGTTAGCGCAGCGGCGTATTTAGCCGAATGTCGTGGATTTGAATCCCCTCGTGACACTATTTTTTCATTTCAACCAAAACCTTACAAAACAAAAATGATTGTCTTATTTATATTTATTCCAGCTTGTTACCCCCTTGATTAGAAAACAAAAGACAGTCATGAGAGAAATCATCACTCTACATGAAAGGTTAGCAACCACATTACGATTTCTCGCTACTGGGATGAACTACAAAGAACTTAAGTTCTCTATTACGATTTCTGCTCAGCGCTTAGGGGTTATCAATACCGCATCTCTCGTTGCATTTGTATCCTTTGTTTTGGAAACGTCGACCGGCAGGTTGAGGACCGAATTTCTTTTAATTCTATCGTGGTAATTATTGTCCACCACTTTCCATAAACATGGTAAACTTTCATACAATTCAATCACCTCAACAATAAATTCTCGATTGGATGTCATTACCAATAAAGAATAAACGGTTTTGACTTTTTGACAATGTACGATGGAGATGTTTGCTCAGCGACAGAAAGACGGAGACTGCTCCGAAAAACGCTGGTTTCCACATTCATGACCAAGCCAGCGCTCCAATATTCCACCGTTCACGCCAGGTTTTCCCATTCACGAACGCGTCATGCCGTCGTCGCGCCGTAGATATTTGGACTGGCGCGATGGAGTTTGTACCGGTCGAATATTCGGCACAGCCGGGCACGCCAGTTCAGTTTTGCCATTGACGTGGTTTTTGGAACGGCGTCGCTCCGTTTGGACTGCTAGGAGCGATCGTGAATGGCCACCTTTAGATCATGGTTATGAAGACTTTGGATTTGAAGGACAGTACTCATTCTCACTCTCTCTCTCTCTCTCTATCCCTCTCTCTCTCTCTATCCCTCTCTCTCTCTCTCTCTCTCTCTCTCTCTCTCTCTCTCTCTCTCTCTCTCTCTCTCTCTCTCACACTCTTTCTCTCTCTCCGGGACAGTGAGAGAGACAACGAACCTGCACCAGATTATCAAAGAGGTTACTGTAGAATTGTTGTAAATTTTTGGATAAACGGGATTTTAANTTTTTGTAAGGTTTTGGTTGAAATGAAAAAGCTAGTGCCACGAGCGGGATCTGAATCCATGGCTTTCGGATAAATACGCCGCTGCTCTACCACTTGAACTATCGTGACTTCGATCCTCTCCGACACCAAAAAATGGCAAAAAGAGAAAATTCGAAAGGTTGAGATGGGGAGTTGGTGTCCCAGTGGATCGAACTATCGATGTCATGATAGCTCAAGTGGTTAGCGCAGCGGCGTATTTAGCCGAATGTCGTGGATTTGAATCCCCTCGTGACACTATTTTTTCATTTCAACCAAAACCTTACAAAACAAAAATGATTGTCTTATTTATATTTATTCCAGCTTGTTACCCCCTTGATTAGAAAACAAAAGACAGTCATGAGAGAAATCATCACTCTACATGAAAGGTTAGCAACCACATTACGATTTCTCGCTACTGGGATGAACTACAAAGAACTTAAGTTCTCTATTACGATTTCTGCTCAGCGCTTAGGGGTTATCAATACCGCATCTCTCGTTGCATTTGTATCCTTTGTTTTGGAAACGTCGACCGGCAGGTTGAGGACCGAATTTCTTTTAATTCTATCGTGGTAATTATTGTCCACCACTTTCCATAAACATGGTAAACTTTCATACAATTCAATCACCTCAACAATAAATTCTCGATTGGATGTCATTACCAATAAAGAATAAACGGTTTTGACTTTTTGACAATGTACGATGGAGATGTTTGCTCAGCGACAGAAAGACGGAGACTGCTCCGAAAAACGCTGGTTTCCACATTCATGACCAAGCCAGCGCTCCAATATTCCACCGTTCACGCCAGGTTTTCCCATTCACGAACGCGTCATGCCGTCGTCGCGCCGTAGATATTTGGACTGGCGCGATGGAGTTTGTACCGGTCGAATATTCGGCACAGCCGGGCACGCCAGTTCAGTTTTGCCATTGACGTGGTTTGTGGAACGGCGTCGCTCCGTTTGGACTGCTAGGAGCGATCGTGAATGGCCACCTTTAGATCATGGTTATGAAGACTTTGGATTTGAAGGACAGTACTCATTCTCACTCTCTCTCTCTCTCTCTATCCCTCTCTCTCTCTCTATCCCTCTCTCTCTCTCTCTCTCTCTCTCTCTCTCTCTCTCTCTCTCTCTCTCTCTCTCTCTCTCTCACACTCTTTCTCTCTCTCCGGGACAGTGAGAGAGACAACGAACCTGCACCAGATTATCAAAGAGGTTACTGTAGAATTGTTGTAAATTTTTGGATAAACGGGATTTTAAGGTCACCGTGGACCGTAGTATTAGAGACGCACTACGGAATATTTACAATTGATCTAAAGACATTATATTGAATAGATTATAACAGTTATACTGCATATATCCAAATCGGTGAAGTAACGTTGTGTAAATTTGTTTTTCGTCGAAAGCTTAGATTCTTGGGTCTGTTTAGGTATGGTCTTATGCTGATTCCATATTTAAGCGTGTGGCAGCCCTCGGGCATCATCATTGAGGAAACCTTATAAGTAACGTGCGTCTAGTTGTAACTGGAAGCAACGAATGCAGTCAAATTAAAAAAAAAGAAAAGAAAAATGAGAAAAGTCCAAGACATGTACACCACACAGACACCTTGTTAATTCTTTTACCAAAAGTTGAAAGTATTTTCCACCATAAAAATTATCACGGATGATGGCACAGAGATTAGAGATCTGATTTAACATCCCTAGATTTTTTATTTTAACTCTGTGATTTACAGGAACCCAGTACGTGATGTTAGTGACTTCAACGAAGGAATTATTTACTTCTATTGCAAATATCTCAAGCAGTACAGTTGTAAAATTTAGTTGAATTGTGCTATAAAAACGTGTTTACAAATGTGTTAAAGTAGAAAGGGTTTGAACGTTGGCTTTAACACTGACAGCTTTTTACCCTTCGTTTTAACCACTTCCAGGTTACTTATTTTTAAATTAACCTCTCTTTACGATCAAAATCAAATAATGTTTTTTGAAACCAAACTTTAGTAAGAAAATGCATCATTATAATTACAAAAATAATAAAAATCGAACTATACTAACGATTGTAAAGTTTTCAGAACATTAGATAGAGCAATAAATAGTTTTTAAAGAATTAATAATAAAAAAGAAGGATTCTCATTTAAAAAATCGATTTAGGCCTTGTGGTAGTTTCAAAATAAAGGAAAAATAAATTTTTTCAACGTTAATGATACTCTAATAAACTAATACTTTTTATGCCTGATCTAAATCGAAACGAAATTGGAAAATTACAAGACATTTTCGTTAGAACCTGACTTACTTTTACTATGGTCAGAACGTTTTCTTGTTTTGCTAACTTGCTAATCCTCTTTAAAGTGTTTGTTTATTAAATAATTTTTAAATATAAGGGATTTTAAGGTCACCGTGGACCGTAGTATTAGAACCGCACTACGGAATATTTACAATTGATCTAAAGACATTATATTGAATAGATTATAACAGTTAATAAACGGCTGGACTCCGAAGGAGAAACATGTAAGATATGTAAACAATTAATTTATTTACTTTTTTGTTTAAAAAAACACACACGAAAATGTTTTACATCAAGCAAAAAATTTAAATAATTCTTCATTTTTAAAAATTCAATGCTTTAAATAAATTACCTTTAAAATATAAGTATTTTGGTGTGATTCGAGTTTTTTGATTAGTTTTTGAAAATTTAATAGAAAAGCGTTTCAATCAATTTGATAATTTTTCTAATGAAAGCTAGTGCAAATTTGAAGACCTGAAATATTTCCGCACTGAACTAAATCCTATGAATTTATGTAAGAATTTTTCATGTGAAGAGGGACTGAGTAAATCAATGGGAAGCACGTCGCAGGGAACCTAATAAAAAAGCCATGGCTTTTCAATATAAAAACCTTTATTTCATGCAATTGATTTTTCCATCCATGAAAATCAATTCCAATAGAAAATTCCAGTAAAACAATTTAATTCTATGGCTAAACAACAAATCGAAAATTATTGTGTTTACAAGCAGCTGAACTCCTTTCAATTGAAACTAAATTCACAGAAAAGATTAAGAAAAAAGTATTATCAAATTAATTAAGGTTACGTAGCTTATTTGATGTATCTGTAAATCTAGTGAACCTGTGAATATAAATATATCATGGAGAGTGGAAAAATTATAAAAAATCTATAGATTTGCTAAACTTTTTTCTTTTCTGCATTATTTATGAGAATCCGTCTTTACCACGAATAAAGCTATTAAGCCCAGTTTCAATTGCTACTTCGTCCTTTGGGTTCGCTACGTCTCGCTGGTTTCATTCATTAATCAGCCGTCCAAGCTTAGTACATTGAACGATTTATCCGTTCTCCTCTGTGTGCCTAGAAAGGAAGAACATTTTGAAAGCGTATTCGGCGAAAGTCCAATTTTTATCCGGCCTTAGGATGGATTCCCGGCTATTTGCTTTACTCTCGTAAAAGCGGGAGGCCGTTTTTTCATTCCAGATTGAACCCAGTATCATCAAATTGTAACTACAATCGGACGTGACTAGCGTTCGTAGTACACTATCATTATTTACTTTTTTTTTAAAAAACAAATGAGAAAATGACTTTTTTGGGTCCATCATCAACATATTTACCGACTTATTGGAGAAATTAAGTGACATAATCATTGTAAGACTTCTAACAAAATTAGGCCCCAGATCCCTAAAAACATATGAAATGAACCGCCAGCTTAAGATTAATAAATAATTTGTATATAAAAAACAATGCAATTATAATTTTGCTCAATTTCTTTTTACATATGAAATGTCATCGTACCGACATAGACGTCAAAAATCTATGCGGAAAATAATACTTAACAAAAGTTCCAGAAGATGAGCAAACTGCTCCCAACGCTATAAAAAAGAGAAAAATAAAGTTTAAAAAAAAAATAATCAAATGCTCATTATTGGAAAACTAACTCCACAAAATAAAGTTAATGCAATAATAAAATTAATGTAAATCTATAAAATCGTATCATAAGTCATGCGAAATGTCAACACAAAAGCTAACCGTCGTTTATTCGTCCTGCATTGAAAATAGAATAAAACAAATATATAAATTCAAGGAAAATATCAAAGGACTTTGAAAATAAACGAGACCTATTTGTGTCTTTTAAGCCCACCGTGACCTAACCCAAACACTATTACCCTTGTACTCAAGTACCCTGGAGTGGAAACAGACATTCCACTTACTTATGACCTAGACGCCACATAACTAACCTAGGATAAGCATTTCGAAGGGTTAGTCCTACGAAAAAAATTAAAAACTTTGATAAAGCAAAGTTATTTTGTCCTCTGACTATCTCTTTCTCGTTTTTTTAAATTTCACTCTCTCTCTCTTTTTCTCTCTCTCTCTCTTCCTCTCTCTCACTCTCTCATTTTGAAATTCTTTTTCACTCATTCTAAAGTTGCGAGATTTAAAAAAAAATTATAATAATTCATTTCATTCATTTACTCTCACATTTTCTCTGTTTCTCGCCCACTCACTCTGTTTCTCTCCTACTCTCTGGCTCTTTAAATGTCACCTTCTCTCTCTCTCTCTCTCTCTCTCTCTCTCTCTCTCTCTCACACACACACACACACACACTCTCTCTCTGTCTGATTCTGTCTGTCTGTCCCTCTCCCTCTTCCTCTCTTGTCCGAGGAGCCCAATTTAACTATTGTTTCCCTTTCTTGCCCTGCCTCTTTACTTTCAATTCCTCTCTCTCTCTCTCACTCTCTCTCTCTCTCTCTCTCCCTCTCTGTCTGTCTGTCTCTCTCTCTCTCTCTCGCTCTTTCTTGCTTTTTTTAAATTTGTAATTTTGATATATTTTGACCATTATTTACATCGTGTAATAATATTCTTATCAAAAGTAAAGCCTAATTCCATTACAACTGTTTACATCAAAACATCGTTTTAATTACGTTCGTCAGTTTCTTTCTGCGTGAATTTTTTACAAATTGGTGCTGTTCTTTAATTCAGTATTGTATGGGTGTGTGTCTGCTTCATCTGAGTGCCTTGTTTTGTACATCCATAGTTTTAGAGAAATCTGTAAAATATAATCGAACGTATGACGGAACTTCACCCTAAGGTGGCAACAAATCTAATCAGAGAATCTGTTCTGGTAAATGAAAACAGTAAGGTCCAACTGTTGGAATTTCTTTCCCAGTGGCAGAAAAAGAAGCAAACGTTATATTGTTTTGGACAATTAAGGAATAGTTCCTCAAACTGATTTGCGACTCTGCGAGTGAAATAAGACCATTGTGGCAGCGTTATGTAAAATGGACACTAGTTTTATAGTCCTCAAAGTGTTAACATTGGAGTACACACATCCAACATCCATTGAACGTAAGCTGTGCTCGGGTTTGGAGTTTTTGCCCAAGATAGTCGGAAATCATATACGAAGCGATTAAGTCTACTTTTTTAAATTATATTATTGTTTAATTTTTATATATATACTATATTAGTATATATAATATATACTAAACAAAAATATATCAGTAAACAATATAAATAAAAATATGTGTATACGTTAAAAAGCCGTACTTAGTCTATCGGATTTAGCGGACGCGTTGAGTTTTGTGGATTATCGTCATTTCATGTCATCACTCTATCCGTATCCTGGAAAGGACCTCTTCCATCAAAAGAGACTGTCTGTACGTCATACTTTAAAAGCACCTTGTAGCTTCAACATACCCGGATTTCAGAGGGTCAATCTGAAGTGCTTTTCCCCGTTAAGAAAGGAAAATGCAATTTAGTGATATCTTCTTTATTCCTTTTTTTGCGTTTGTGTGCATGTGTGTGCGCGTGTGTCTTTAAAATGAGCATTGAAAGCCATATTATGCATCTTTTGGGCTAAAATACAGATACCTAAAGTTTTTTTAAACCATATTTGAACTCCATGTAAATAATAAATATAATATTACGTGGGATTTATAATTTCATATTATACTTAAATATGCTTTTGGAAATACAGTAAATATTGTTTATAATTGGGCTTTTCCTATGAATATACTTTAAAGAATAATGTCTAACAATGATTCTAATAATTTATCAGAATGTATTTGTGTATAGAAATTTGTTACATGGTCGAGTTTTACAAATAATTTCGTTGGAAACTCACAGTGTTGTATGCGCGCGCGTGTATAAGTGTGTGAGTTTGTGGTTTAGAAATAGGCTCAGAGTGAGATAGTGAGTGTATGAATGAGTGTGAGAGCGTGTAAGAGAGAGTGTTTTTGTGCAAGTGCGTTGTTTTTTTCTTGCCAAGTTTTCGAAATATATTACTCCATCATCAGGGTTCAAAATTAACAATTAGAAGTTCAATTTAAACAATAAAATTAAATTGTATACATTAAAAAAATAACAGTAAACGAACATCATGAACAAAGCTAATCCAAAGCGTGTCGGAAATAATGGAATTTATGTGATTTGATGACCTAAACTTGATCTTTCCTACTTTTCCAGTATATCATAGCTATGTGTAAAAAACGTTTATTTATTTTTCCCTTGTTACTTGTTCTATTGAAGGTAGTTGTAAGAGAAAGAGAGAGAGAGAGAGAGAGCGACAGAGAGAGAGGGAGGGAGAGAGAGAGAGATAGCGACAGAGAGAGAGAGAGTGAGAGAGAGGGAGGGAGAGAGAGAGAGATAGCGACAGAGAGAGAGAGTGAGAGAGAGGGAGGGAGAGAGAGAGAGATAGCGACAGAGAGAGAGAGATAGCGACAGAGAGAGAGAGAGAGAGAGAGAGAAAGAGAGAGAGATAGCGATAGAGAGAGAGGTAGTGACAGGGGAGAGAGAGAGAGAGAGAGTGAGAGAGAGAGAGAGAGAGAGAGAGTGAGAGAGACTGGATAATGGAGTAATATATGACCCTATGACATAGTTAAATACTATTTTGCATTTAACTCTTGGCTGAAATCAAGCAAAGTCTAAAGCTTTCCTTTTTTGTACAGAATTCTAAGCAATGGGTCATAAAAATAGAACGAAATTTCTTACAATATTATGAATACGAATATACAGTTTAATTGATGATTGTAAGATATTATATTTTTTAAGATTTGGTGTACAATTTCAGAGATTAAATTACAAACAGAAGAAGTAAAAAAATGCATGCACACAACTCTGCACAAATGTACTATTATTTGCACCTAAAACAAGAATGTTGATGATAAGTGTTCAAGTACGAATGTTTAGAAATAATTCCCAACTCCCCATCGCACCAACACCATCGCACATTTTGAAAGTACCTACAGCCATCCAGTAGGTATAAATACAGTTTTTGAGAACTAAACCTATTCATTTATATGATTCAAAGTCAATTTGAATTTCCTAAATAAAAAATTTATAGTAATCATTACTAAAGTCCAACTTTCTTATCCAACATTTTTATTTGTAATGAAAACATCTCCAGTTGATTTTTATCTCAACACAAATAAATATTCTTGTATTATTTCATTTATGTCCGGTCTGAAATTGAAGTAGGCGATGATGAAAACTGATAAAACCTTTCTCGTTGCTCCGGTCTGGACGGACGTTACCACCTTGGAAAAAATAGGACGAGGCATTAAACTCATAATTTTACTAACGCTCCAGTCGACTGGAGCAACGTTTTGATCTAATCGGGGTTTCTCGATAAACGGATTCGATTACGTAGGCCAAGAAAAAAAACGACAAAATGAAAATGCGTACGTACCGTCTTAAGTACTGGTTTAAACAACGCTCTTACCTGCAACAAAACAATACAATAATAAATAACTTCACTTAAAGGCTTAAAATATTTTCTATGAAATATACAGTTCATAATTTAATAAATATCCAAACGTTATGAAAGAAAACAAACGGAATACGTGATGTAGGTAGATCAATATTTGTCCGTGTATTTCAAAACACCTAGTTTTAAATGTTGTTCCAAATATTGTTGTTCTTTCGTACTGTCTATTGTGAGATTTATATTCAATTGAAACTGTAGTTCTAATCAGTCGAAACATTTTCCTTCTCAAGGTTTATCTTAAACTCATGACATGTTTCAGTCCTTTCCCTTGTGAAAAAAACACACCACGGAGTGTTATTCCAAAATATACAATAGTAAGAACATAACTCAATACGAATATATTTGAACTTTTTGTAATTTAAATGATAAACCAACGAAGTTTCTATAATCAACAATACACACACCTACAGATGAATAGATGCATAGATAATGAGAGAGAGAGAGAGAGAGAGAGAGAGAGAGAGAGAGAGAGAGAGAGAGAGAGAGAGAGCGAGAGTGAAAGAGAGAGGGTGAGAGAGGGGGACAGAGAGAGAGAGAGAGGAGAGGGTGAGAGGAAGGGAGAGAAGAGACAGAGAGGAGAGATGAAAGAAAGAGAGAGAGAGAGAGAGGGAGAGAGAGAAAGAGAAAGAGAGAGAGGGAGTTAGAGAGAACGGGAGAGGGAGTGGGAGAGGGAGTGGGAGAAAGAGTGGGAGAGGGAATGGGAGAGGGAGAGAGAGATGGAGAGGAAGAGAGAGAGAGAGAGAAGAGTGATGGAGAGGGAGAGAGAAGAGAGAAGGAGAGAGAGATGGAGAGAGAGATGGAGAGGGAGAGGGAGAGGGAGAGGGAGAGAGAGAGAGAGAAGAGAGAGGGACAGAGAATGTAAAGGAAGACAGAGAGCGGAAAGAAAAGGACGAGAGAGATAGAAATAGAGAGAATACAACAATAAACAATTAAATTATAAACCGTTCAAGTTGTAAAACCAACGAACATAGATAGATAATAAGAAAAAGAGGGGGAGAGAGAAAGGATATGAGAGAGAGTGAGGGGGAGAGAGAGTGAGTGAGAGAGAGAGAAAGTGGATAAAACTTCAAAATCAAATTACATCAATAAACAATGTGTTACATATACATATAGTTACAAATGAGTATGAGTATAGTTTAGCTCCTTTGAAAAAAAATAAAAACCTAAACTATAAACCATTCAAGTTTTAAAATCAACAGACATATCCATACAGAGAGAGTATATAGATAGATAGACATAGAAAGAGAGAGAAAGAGAGATGGGTAGATAGATAGATAACTAGATAGATAGGGAGTGAGTGAGTAAGAGGGAAGGAGAGAGGGTGAGAAAGAAAGAGAGAGAGAGAGACTGAGAGAGTGTCAATGCAACAAAACCCATTAAATATTTAGATTCAAATAACAATAATATAATCAGTCTGTCCTAAAGCATGTAAATAACCACAGACAAACTTATATAAAGAGTCATCTTCACAATTGGAGTAACAATTTTGTAGAAACATGAAAACGTACATTTGAATTTGAGAAAATATCGTAAGTATTCTTTGTAAATATGTTAGGCCAAGCTCCCCTTTCAAACTGAACGAAAATGTACTATTTACTTTCGAATTTGCATTTAAATGAAATAATTCGAATAGATCAGGACGTTATGTTATAACCAGATGCTCGTTTACAACTCAACTTTACTTCCCCAATACAAGTTTATGTATTTATGTTTTTCCTAAGCTTGTATAAACTTTGAAAATTTAAATTACAACCTGATTTCTCACTGTCATATACATGTTATATTTTTGGACTATGATGAATACGGCAAAAATAATTAACTTATAATGTAAAAACTTAAATTATAATTTATTTTATTGCATGACAATATATTTTGTAAATAAAGTTTCAATCCAGGACTTAAAAGGCAATAATATGCAGGGTGTGTCTTTAAAAAATTATAATTGTATTGAAAACCGATTTTGTTATTGATATCTCTTTTTAGAAATATACTATTAGATGGATACCAGAATCGTAATAGAATATTTAAACTGTTTTAAATATTGGGCTCCTGTTGTGAATTATTGTAAATCTGTTTGGTAATGTAGAATACGAATTGGTCAGTGAATTGAATTATTAATTCACCATTTATAATTATTTTAATATTTAAATTAGCATGTAGCAATTTTCCCGCTGATGACTTTCGTCAAATTTAATCTTTTTGTTTTGTACAATTGAACAGTTTAAAAAATCATATGCTGTGTTTATTTATCTATTTACTTTTTTAATTTTATAGTTTGTTATCATTTTTGTTAAGATCTGCATATTGTAAAAAGGTATAGATCAATAAATACTTATTATTATTATTATTATTACTACTACACTAAAATTGAAACAAAAAAACAAACAAAAACAAATATAGATAGACAATCGTACAATAGCGTAATCGACAGCGCTGAGTTTTGGAAAATATAAGAGAATCCGAGTTGATCTAATTCTTTTGTCCATTAACGAGTTTAGCTTCTGAAGTTAATTAACTAAACTTCAAGCCAACGTCAATTTATCAATTTCCTGTGTAAGGAAGCACTGTTGTCGATATGATCTGGGCCCGCCTATCCTTGCCGTTTGTCCTTGGTTAGGTTTCTCCTTTTCCTTTTCACGACTGAACATCTGCGATAATCGATAATCGTCCAACTGCACACGCATCGAAGGCCGTATTACAAATCAAGAATGAAAACCACTGCCAGTCGGTATTGACTACCCGCAACTGAAAAAATAGGCCTGTTAGATTTTTTTAAAGGTAATTAACGTTTATCTTCAGATCTTTGGAAACATTTTGAACGGGAAAAATTTTTCCTGATTTTATTTAACCAATGGGTTACGTTAAAATAGTAACAAAGATAATAATTAAGTAAGACCAATCAGGAATTTGTAAACGACTTTATTTTAACACATACGTTTTATTTGTGAAAAATGGACTTTTATCGTACTTTAGACATTAAATATAAAAACACAGTTTGTAAGATTTTCAACTGTGAATCAGTGAAATCGATATGTTTATTGATGGGTCTGATTTTTTAAACCAAATTTCTCACACTGTATTATACAAACTGCCAAAATTTTCTAAATATTGAAAAAAAGCAGAACTAGCTATCGTTGTTTTTTGTGATCTGTCCAAAATCTTCCGTTGTATTGGAATACAACTAAGCTGCTTCAGAAATCCATTTGGACGCTGGCGACGCAGGCCAACATTTGACAGTGCGGTTGATAAGCGGTCAATACCATAGACAGTAGAACCACACAATAACCATAAAATAAAGTAAGGTCTGTCTGAATTTGCCCTAATGATCCAACTGGACTTCATCCATACCCGAGGCGCCGATAATTGCACGTATAAACTTTTGTTTAGTTTGGTTTTCCCCTACTACAACAGCAGGTTGATAAAAAAACAAAAACAATCATATAAAGAATACATTTGAGGGTGGTGCGTTTTCAAAAACAAGCATTACTTTTTTAATACGTGATTTCTGAAGAAGAAGTTTACACCAATAAGGAAATTAAACTTAACATAATTAAACAAAAACTTTAACTTATCTACACCAACTACTGTTTTTTTGTAAATCCATAATAAGTTTAATAGTGTGGAGAGAAAAGGAAAAATTAATAAACCGTAAAACTTAGGCTCTTCCACTAAAATAATCAACATTTTAAAAATTTATTTTCTCAGAAGCTGATTCGGGTTTTAGAAAGCGAGATGAGGTGTATGATTATTTAAAATAAACTGTGGTTTAAGCCAAGGATGTGTACTGAGCCTGATTCTATTCTTTGATAATTCGCCAAATATTTCAGAATTAAGTGTCAAGATAAATAATAAAAATTTGACGTTATGATTGTGGCTAACACTCCTCCGAGCTTGCCCAAAAATATGAAAATGCATTAGAATCTAAAACTGAATCTTCAAAAAGGAAACATAATTGCAGACAATTAAACAATTTATTCATTCAGTTTTTTAAAAAAAACCATCAGATCGAATCTCCCATAAATTTATTAATCAGGTTTCCCATTTGTTTTGATTTAACTACTTATATTTGTTTTAAATGGAAAAAACAACAACAGAACACCAGTATAAATTACCAATTTGACTTTTATTATTTGAAACCACTCAATTTTCTGCTGCTGATTTTTTTTTCTTATCGTCCTTGTGTCTATACGCGGACTGCCTCAGAACAGACGGTCTATCAGAACTTAGGGACCGATAATATCGACGATCGTAAATAATACTTCTCGTCATAAATGGCCACTTTGGGCCATTTATACAATAAAAATTAAATAAACAAAGAAATAATGCACTGTTAATTGCATGATATGGAACAGAGCATATAATTTTTGTCGAATTTTGGAGGGGGATTTTTTCCATAATAATTAATACATATTAATTGTACTCATTGTGTTCTATTATAAACATGGTGGTAGTTTTTTTATAGTGATTTAGTTCATTATCATCAATAATAAATTGTCGCTTTTACTAATATCTATGTTTTCCTCCTCTGCTTGCCTTTTTGTTTGACGGTTTCTCTCATTCTCTCTCTCTCTCTCTCTCTCTCTCTCTCTCTCTCTCTCTTTCTCTCTATTTCTCTTTTCTCTCATTGTATTTACTTATCTATAAATATTTATCTATTAATATTTTTGTATATTTTTTCTTTTTCCCCTTCTTACTCTCAATCTATCTTCCATATTTCTTCCATTTTATTTTCACTCAATCTATCTCTCTGTACATATTTTACATATTTCTATGCACTAACTTCTTCCCTTCTCCCTCCCTTTTTATATTTCTCTCTCTTTCCACTTCTCTTCTCAGTTCTTTCTCCCTCCTTGTCACCTCAACCCCCTCTCCTTTCTTTCTTTCTTACGTAGTTACTACTTTCCTTCCCTCACACACCCTAGGTTAGACAAATAAGGTGGAAGAATGGGAGAATAAAAAAGAAGTATTGATCGATAATCTGAGTGAGTGAGAAAGACAAAGAGAGGTTAAAATATTATTCAGTAAAGTGTATATTTGTAGAGAATGTAAAATTCTGTTTGCCAACAAATCTCGCAAAAGCTTTGATTCATTTATCTCAATTTTTAACAGTTCTAGCCAAGCAGCTATCTCAGGGGAGTTTTAAAAGCATTGGAATCGAAAACAGGACACTTAAAAAAATGTTGTATAAGCCCAACGTGACGAAACGTCGTTTATCTCACTCGTAAATTAACAGGTTTATCAGTTTGAATAAGGACGTTATCTCTCTTCTCTCTCCGCCCTTGGGCCCAGGCACGATTGTTTGCTTTACACGTTTGAATCCAAACGACAAAACGACAGGCACAATCTCCCCCCCCCACCAGAGTCGTAAAACCGTAATATTCTAAAAAAAACATCAAATAAAACCTCCAGGACGTCGGGCTACGTTAAGGGCCCAATGTAACAAAAGGGCTAAACAATGCTGGAAGTATTCCGGGAACGCTTTATTCGGGCGATAAATTAGGACAAGATTTTATTATGGGACAACCGCAAATAACTGTAAAATATCACAATTTGGCGGAGAATGGTCTAGATAATTATCGCTTCAGCGTTAAAGGCTTTAATTAGAATGTTTCAGATATGAAATCGAACCGCATTTAACACGGGAACTGTCCCAATTTAAAAAAGTGTATTACCTCCCAAAAATTAGTTGTAGATTTTTTTTATTTCCAAAGCGATTTTTTTATCTTGGTAGTCTTTTTCCCTAATTAAAGTTATGGTTAAGTTTGACTAGCAGTAAAAATTTATTTCACTGTGTGAAAATAACAGATACTTATACAGTTCTTTTAATCATTTTGTTTCGTTTGAAATGATGAAGGTGGGGTGAGTATGTAGATTTACAAAAATTTAAGCTTTGCTTCTACGCTCCAGGTATTCAATCAAATTTTTGCTGCCAACCCTGCTGTGTCTTGATGTTCATGGGCAAGCCTAATCTTGTTCTGTGCCTTCCCAACTGTTAGCATTCTACCAAAGTGTATTACAGTTATTTGGGCGCCGCACAAGGGCTCCTCGATTTGATAGCTTTCCACGTAGAATGAAAGTATTTATTAGCGTGAGTTTTTGAGGGAATGGTTGTGTTTATAGTGGAATATAGACTACTCACACAGCCTAGCTAAGCTAGGTTAGTTATTTTATCATACTCAAAGTATGCATTTCTTAGCAAGATCGGTTGAGTGCATCTGTGGCGGAATGTACAACCAATGTGACCACCTACGTAAGTTAATTTTATATTAAAGATGAGATGATATATCGACCTGCTTGTTGAACAACTTGAACAGAAGGATCTTCGGTGAGGTCACACCAGAAACGGCAATCCTTTAAGTTTTTGCCGGGCTTTCGATAATTATATCGTCATCATCAGGGCTTTAACTCAATATCTTGAGAGCAACTGCATTTATAATAAAATTGTCCGTTGACTTGTAACGGTAAAGCCACCTGAGCGTCATGTCACTCCCTTTTGCTATAAGTTGGCACTTTTATTTTGACTATTAATTAAGGTTTTTAGTTGAGATGAAAAAAGTTAATGGCACGAGCGGGATCATCTATCTTTTCATCTCAACTAAAAACCTTAATTAATTGTAATGATTTAATTGGTCAAGCGGACCACGAAATTAGTCAATTTAAAGAATTAATATGAACTAAAGCTCTCCGTGGCCATTTCAATTGTCGTCGAGAATCAAAACCGATTACACGACATTTGAAAAATGGCAAAAAGGAGGGAAAACTCATAAGGTGGGGCTGAGATAGGAAGTTGATGTCCGAGTGGATCGAGGTCACGATAGCTCAAGTCGTAGAGCAGCGGCGTATCTAGCCGAAGATCGTGGGTTCGAATCCCGCTCGTGCCATTAACTTTTTTCATCTCAACTAAAAACCTTAATTAATTGTAATGATTTAATTGGTCAAGCGGACCACGAAATTAGTGAACTTTTATTTTGAGTTGTCTATACATGGTACGATTCAGAAAAAAGCTTAACTAATCTCAACTGTGATATTCTAATGTACCTGAGGAAAAAAAAGTAATTTTATTATTTATTTTAAAAAAAGAGACACGTATGTATGTTTAACGAAGATACTGCGCTTCACTTAATTTTAATTAATTTTATTATAAATGCACTTTATCTCTCTCCAGATATCGAGTTAAACCCCTGATGATGTATTATATGAAGATATAATCGTCGAAAGCTCGGGGAAAACTTAAAGATTGTCGTTTCTGGTATGACCTCACCGAAGATCCTTCTGTTCAAGTTAATTTTATATATTTCATATTTTTGAGTGATTTTTGGCATAAAACCCCGGTTCCTACTAAATTTTTTATTCTACATATTGCATGAAAGTTTCTATTTATTAGTAGTATACTAATTTTAGTTTACTAAGTAGTGTACTAAGTATATATTAGTGTGTATGTATTTATGATCCTGAATGTTGGCGGGTTCTCTATGGCATATGTAGTACCCTGACTTCGCGATCCTGCAATAAAATGGTGATCATGAATATAAGCGAATACAAATTCAAAAATGCTTCGGTTAATAATAATATCTTAGAATTTATTAGGTTTTTCAAATAAGTAACAAATTACAGCTTTCGTTAGGTTATTAACAAATAAATTAAGATAACGTGAACAAATTCGTCGCTAAGAGAAAACATAAATAATTTCTAATCTATTTTAAGGTCTGTCAAAAGGATCCTTGCCTCCAAGCACACTCCTAATTTGAGATATAGGATCGATGGCGGAATATCTATCGACCACCAATTTAGGCTAGATTGTTATTATTGTGTGTAGTTCGATGGGGTAATATCAGTTCTCCACTGTCTTATCAAAATGAGTGCAATGCAATACATGTGTGAATGTATTTATTTGTGCGACGTTGTTTAGAAGCCAATGATTATTTCGAGATCGTGAGGTTTAGAAACACATTTTCTTTATCATGACAACGTTTCGATCTTTATTGAGCCCTGAAGATGTTCTGGCACTACAAAGAAAATGTTTTTCTCAAACCTACGTCACACCAGACCGCACCTCACGATCTCCAAATAATTAAATTGCAGTTCGTAGGCGTTGGGGGTTGAAATGACCTAGCTGTAGACAGCCCCTGTTCGAGGCTGACGCCATTGGTTTGGAAGGTACGATCTCCTTGGCATTTGGTTTAAGAGAGATAGTAGGGACTTAACGATGTAAGTGAACTCCCCTAAGGTATAGACAGACCCTAGGGTCATCACTTCGGGGACAACCCTTTGGGGTGAAAGTACAAAGAAGCCCTGATTCCAAATATTATTGACAAAGCTACTTCATTTTATGGCGTGTATTTTAAAGCAAATTTAATTCTCAGTAACATTTACTTCATCATTGGAAAAGAAAGTTACTGAGGTATTTGCAAAAATTTGGAAAAATAGTTTTTGGATTGAAAAACTTAAATGGTTTTTAAAATTAACTAAATCTTTCAGTCTTAGAATCTTCTTCATGTAAACAACTGCTAAAAGAGCACAACAATTATGTGAATTTTCAACTAAACTACAGTCTTACCAATTCGTAACTCTTTAAGCACTCAGTGCTGAATCATGTCGAAGTTATCACCTCAACGATCATATCTCTGCTGCGCCAAAAATTCATGAAATACTTTTTTTTTGCCTAAATGTAAAGTCAGACAAGTTAATGAAATCTCTGGTAAGTATGATCAATGTGTATCGTCCAAACTAAACAATACTTGAAAAGTTTATAAGTATTTAGTTATGAGCATGGATATGCTTTAAAAAGAAAAAAATTAAATCACTCCCTCTTAGGAAGGTATGTTTGAAATTAAATCACTCTGCGGACTTTGTTAATGAGAAGATAATCAGGAGACTGTCCGAACTAAGACATTTTAATTAAATATAAATGTAATAATTAAATGAGGCTTTTTGACCATAATCATCATTCAAATACTGTAAGACCACTAAGTCCGGCTGGAACGTTCGAATCACTCCTGTCTAATCGCAGATTTTTTTTAAATAATCAATTTTTCTTATTCTAGTCGCTTTAAATATTAAATGTTTATATTTAATCCACCACTATGTTTTACATTATTATTTTAATAAAGAGAGAGTTTCAATTTTGTTACAATTCTTTTTTTAATTTTTATCTGGATTATCTAAAGTTTCGCTTGAAAAGTGTAAAGTTTGTTTTCGTAGCATTAGTTTAACAAACTATGTAAATCACTGTTGTTTTAAATCAATTTGTTCAAAGCTTACAAACGGAAAAGTAAATTCCTCTTGTTCAAACTATAAATCCGCTTGTCGGATTAATCTGACAGCTCGGCATAATCTAATCGTCGGGATCTTCCAGTAGTCATGTTTAATGCAGTTGGAGGCGATCTTTCTCTTTTGTATACGTCAGAATTTTCCCTCTCACCGTTCGATAATGGTTAAATGTCTAATGGATTTGTACTTGGGAGAGGCACGATCTTGAACCGTAGCAAAAACAATTCTGGACCGTTTGGAACATTGTTTATAACAGAGTCGTTTAATTAGGTTCGATGTTCAACAGTCGGCCGAGCTAATGATTGATCGTTTTAATTAAGTTTTATTACACTTTTACTTAAGTTCGTTCTGGAAAACCAACGAGACAAGAGTAGTCCATTTCTTTTGAGGACGCTTTAACCAATGACTTAGATATTTTTTTATTTCCCAGTAGTAAAATTAACCTTAGTTTAAACTACATTTATGGTATTGGAACAGTAAAAACATAACCACCAAAGAAAATTTGTTATGTTGTGAACTAGTTTTAATGGGCGGAAGCACGAACATAAAGAACGATTACAAATTTGCTTGTGTCAACAGGGTAATTTAACAACATAACAATGTTGTTTATGTAGTTTTGAAATATCGAAACATCCTGGTCTTGCAATCACCGTGAATAGGCGGGCCGGGATGACCGGAAACATCCAAACACAATCCATCAGCTCAGCTCGAGTTGAAATCTCACAATTTAATGGTGTTTAAGTTACCGATGTTTGTACTGTTGCTTCGTATTTCAAGCCGTTCAACTCGTTTTGTATCTGTAAACAGCTAACGTTGATAACGTCCACCTGTCATTGGATCCTTGGCTTTTGGGTGGTCGGTTCGATTCCACGGCTGGCTTTTGATCTCGAATTGTTCAAAAGGTAACAGGATACCCCTACCTGTAATTAACTGACAGGTTAAGCACTGCGTAAAGGTCGTTAGCAAAGTTTGAACAATTTCAAATTATTTACAAGAGCCCACTTACGAAGGTGGGTTTAAGCGTATGGGGCACTCGTTGAACATGATCGTTGGTTAAAGTTTGAAAACTGTTTTTATATTTGTATTTTTTATTTTTTATTGTGGCTAATATTGAACTAACAATTAAATTGTGAGTTCTCAGTATGACTATAATAATATTTTTGCACATGAACTGAACTGTGATTGGTTTTTCCAGTTTTCATCATGTAAAAGTTAGTTCACCTGTTCTCGTTATTCAATATTTTTCAAAGGCGACGTAATCAGCTGATTTCCCCATGTCGCATTTTATATCATTCAATTTAAAACAAAATCGAGACATAGTGTAAAAAACTTGTATATTTCACAGATTATCTGATGTAAAATGTCTAGCCAAAATGGCTCGCACTATCTAAAATCTAAAGGTCAATTACATATAATAGACTTACCCTCAACAGAGAACTTTTCCCCGTTGACAACACAAGGGACGACAAAACATGAAAATGGCTTTTCAGGTTATCTTTGTGGCGCCAGCGGCATCAAAGTGCGTTAGGACAGAATCAAAAGAGCACAAAGTTCAAAGTGTGGGATGTCCTAAAGGTCGATTCCTCTCTGTCAAGGAATCACCAGAGTAAATATATCTAAAATAGAGCAAACCGGTTTATCTTTTGTTCGCACTCGCGGGAAGCAATCCAAATCTTCAGGACAAGATTTTTAAGCCTTACCGCTACGGACTTAAGTTATAAATGTACATTTGATTAAAAGTTACCACTTAATATAAGTGAAAATGTTTACTGGACAAACGAGGATTTTCTTTGTTTAATTGTTGATACCAAGTCAAAAAGATAAAAGTTATTCGCTTATGCTTCTATCTACCTATCATTCTATCTTTTTCTTCCAGCCATTTTTCCTTCTATCAATTATGTTGGCAGTAAAATGATAGGTAGTTTATGTTTCAAAAATTGGTGTTTGAAATTGCCCAAGAGGGAGAGTTTTTCGGACTTCGATAAGAATTTTTTGAGAATGGTGTTGCTTTGACATTTGTGATAAACTCTATGGATTACATAAAACACAACGTGTGGTGTTTAGTGACTGTTATTCAATGATTATTCTGAAATCGTGAGATGCGGTCTGGTCTGACGTAGGTTATAGAAAAACACTTTCTTTATCGTGCCAACGTTTCTAGCTTTATTGAGATCATCTTCAGGGCTCAAAGTGTTCGTTTTGCGTGTAGATTTGTCATTCTTGTGTGTCGTGTTGAGAGAGTCCTCTGAACACGACCCACAAGAATGAGACAATTACCCAGACAACAAACACTTTGAGCCATAAAATCAATCATAAAACAATAAATAAAACACAACTCTCCGTAAATAGTTCATTATTTATGATTTTGCTCTACTTTTATGATTTAAAATTATAAATATCAACCATATTTTGATTCTTACTTTTAAAAAAGTGCATTGAAAGTACTTACAAAAAGTACATATAAAAATCATTGATTTCAATTTTGAATATGTTCAAATCGAAAAGAGCTCATGTAAAAACTTAACACCCTGGAAGGTGTAGATATGTGAAATATTTCGTTTAGAACTTTATCTTACTTAAAAGCGTAGCACTTATCAGCGTATACACAAACATTTCGTCACTATGACAGCATGGTGTGACACATTTTTAACCAATTAAATTAAATATCGTTTGGAAAAAAAAACATGTTATATGGATGTTTTTTATCTGACTTTCTTTTATCAGATAAAGCACGTAAACATTATATACACAAAAAATAAAGTCATAAATAAAACCTTTTATTTTCTTTGTTTAATAAACACATGAATCGGCAAAATTTACTTTTTCCTGGTTAATTAATTTCATGTACCAAAACTAAAATCAAATATTGCTATTTCAAGAATTCTTGATGGAATTATTATTTCTGTATAAGCATATATCTATATATACATATATTTCTTTATTATCCATATTAATTAAGGTTTTTAGTTGAGATAAAAAAGTCAGTGTCACGAGCGGGATTCGAACCCACGATCTTTGGCTAGATACACCGCTGCTGTACCACTTGAGATATCGTGACCTCGATCCAATCGGACACCAACTTCTCATCTCAACGCCACCTTTTGAATTTTCCTTTCTTTTTGCCAATTTTAATTGGTCAAGCGGACCACGAAAACTAGTGAATTATCCATATTGTTTAGCTTAAAAAAGTCGAAAATTGGCACAAAATTTATAGATTTTGAGATACTTTAATTTTATATAAAAATTTCAGAAGTTTTAAAAAAATAAACTCTGACAGTACCTTCGTCAAGCTTTTGAGAAATATATCCCTTTCATCAGGTTATGTTTAAGGTTTAGGAGTCGTCCTCTTTAGCACCAATATTATGGATCTATTGACTAATCTCCATTATAATCTAAAGCTTTTCGCTAAGTTTAAGGCTTTTTATTAGTCGGTTAAGGGCTCCCCGTTGTTATTCATTAGGACTTGCCGTTTCCTCTCTCACAATTAGGAATCCATGCCTGTATCCTACGCACCGACAATACACGTGGTCCACTGTTCTTCTTCCTCCTGACAATATTTGGACAGGCTTGTTTCTTCTGTTATTTGTTCTTAATGTTTGTTGCCTCGATTAACCAGAATCTACAGAGTACTGACAGCTTCCACTATCATTCTAATACTGACCTGTCCTAGGTTGAGTAGGACTTGCCTTTTCCTCTCTCACGCTTAGGAATACCAACCTGTATCCTACGCACCGACAAAAGACGTGGTCCACTGCTCTTCTTCCTCCTGACAATATTTGGATAGGCTTGTTGCTTCTGTTACTTGTTCTTCTTGTTTGTTGCTTCGATTAACCGGAATCTGCAGAGTACTCATAGCTTCAACTATCATTCTAATACTAACCCGTCCTGAGTTGAGTAGGACTTGCCTTTTCCTCTCTCACGATTAGGAAACCCAGCCTGTATCCGGCACCGACAGAAGACGTGGTCCATTGTTTTCAAGTTCATGAGTAGGAAGGAGTCATAAGTTTCTGCGAAGATCCTTTGATGAGCTGTTCCCATGCTTCTGTCCTGGGATATGATCCCATTGAGCATGAGGAGTTTTGTCTTAACACATCGAGGGAATTTTTAAGCAATTTAGTATGTCATAGTTTCACTGAAGATGGCGTAATGCCGAAACGCGTTTGAATAACACAAACAAAAAACCCGCGAGTGAAGACAGACCCAGTAGTGCACATGAGTTCGCCAACTCGCAGACCAAACCCCATCATCTACTATAATTTAGTATGTCGCAAATGGGTTCAGGGCCGGTAGGTGTCCTCTTCGAACATTCCTCGTCAAATTTATCGGTCTTCTGTTCTGAGTGCCCTGGACCCAACAACAAGGATAGTTTTTTTGTATCCAATGCCTGAAAGGGCCATGATGAAATCTCAAACTGCTCTGGACTGTACGTGTAGATTTTGGTGTAAATGGTTTGTTTTCGATTTTTTATTGGAAGCATGTATCTAAATTTTAGTTCATTTGGCCATTTCAAATTTAAATATATTTCCAACGATAGATTTCATATAATATATTTTTTCATATAACTATTTACATATTGTAGTTTTTCATACTATTTAAAAGTACCTATGCCAGAACAACATTTTTCAAATGTATTTTCCAAAGTAAGCCCCAGTAACGTTTTTCTTTATCGTTTTATATAACAAATATTATTAGCTCTGAGATATTATTGTCTTTCTGTCTTGGGAATCGGATTTTAACGTCGGTTAAAAACGAAGACAATTCCCCCAGGGCGATTATCCTCGAGGACATCAGTCTAATTCTGTTATTTCATTACCTATACAATTCATAAATAATTCTGTCAAGAAGGGAACTTTGTCTACAAATATAGACGGTCTGCAGGCGGAAACCGTAAAAAATCTATTCGTGGACCGAGGGGCTTACAGATGTCGAGCGTAAGGGTATCTCTGTAAACGAAGCCGCGAGAAGGGTAAATTGTCCTTTGGGAATTGATGCTTTTCAATCATTTTCAACCCCCGCTCGATGAAACGTACTAATCGGCGTTTTTACTCTCGCCGAAAATGAAGAAGAAAGAGCAGTGAACTCACTGGTCTATTCTTATCGCAACACAGTAAAAAAATGTAGTGATAACTGTAATAGAGTCTATCCTATAATTAGTGAAACGTTTCAAAAACTAATTAGAATCTTCTCATGCTTTTCTCTTTTTTGTTAAATTAGCACTTAATCATGACCGTGATTGCAAAATTAATTAATAAAAGGTGATCCAAAGTGTTCAAGCTCAACTTATACAGAACGGTTACTCACTTTCTATATACAACCAAGGAATGACATCCTATGGGTGCTGGCTTATGAAAACTATTTGTCCAATAAATAAATTTTCTTTCAACATTTTTCGAAGAACAAACAAGTACTGTGGACTTCAGTTTTCTCTGGTCAGTTTCAGGTAACCGTTCAGTTTATGGTAAATTTCGCGATTGTCGCATAGTAAACGGATCCACTTTGAATTTATATAAAATGTACTGACTTCTGAGCTTCGCAATTCTTCAATCAAGTACATCACTAGATATGCTGCTATCAAACCATTTCTTCAACTAAACTCGTCTTCTTGTCCATTGAATTTTTATGCTTCTCCATGTTAAGACAGCTGCTAAAATGCAAAATACTAATTTTCAGTTATCACCCATGTCACTTCCCTATCATGACATCAGAACACAAAAAAAAGGAATGAGGGCTGACACAAGATAGGGCAAAATATAAAAAAAAATAAACTGTGGTCACACACTCTCAATTCAATTCATCGTTGTTCTTTCGTTCAATCTGGAATCAGGAAAGCAAACAATTAGGTCCTTAACTGCACAGTTTTATCTAGCAAAAGGTTCGGTATTTGACTCAGAGACCTCAGTTATTTCAGGCTCACTGATAGTTCATACATGTAATTGCAAGTTGAATGGAAGTTTTCGATGGATAGAAAGCATTGGATAACTTTAAATTTATTGATTTCTGTACTGCGCCGTTGATCAACCAGGTTTACGTTACCAGATATTCTCCTATCCAACCATTACGTGATCCATATTCGTCTTCTTTTACGTCGAATTTTTCTGATTCTCTTATTTGCAAAAACTAATTTTCAGCTATCATCCCTGTCACATCACTTTCTTCATATCAGGAACCCATCAACAGACATGAGAGCTGACACAACCACAGTAAAAAAGAGCAAAATTGGGGGGGGGGGATAAACTCTAGTTATACACTGTCACTTCAGTCATCGTTGTTCTTTCTTTCAATCTGGAATCAGGAAAGGAAAAAATGAGCCCTTTAACTGTACAATTCTATTTGGCAAAAGGTTAGGTATTTTGCCTGAGCTCAGGGACCACAGTTCCCTCCGGCTCACTGATAGTTCATACATGTAATCGCCAGATGAATGGAAGATTTCGATGGATAGAAAACATTGGACAACTTTAAATTTATTGATTTCTGTACTGCGCCATTGATCAACCAGGTTTACGTTACTAGATATTCTGCTATCCAACAATTACGTGATCCATATTCGTCTTCTTTTACGTCGAATTTTTCTGATTCTCTTATTTGCAAAAACTAATTTTCAGCTATCATCCCTGTCACATCTCTTTCTTCATATCAGGAACCCATCAACAGACATGAGAGCTGACACAACCACAGTAAAAAAGAGCAAAATTGGGGGGGGGATAAACTCTAGATATACACTGTCACTTCAGTCATCGTTGTTCTTTCTTTCAATCTGGAATCAGGAAAGCAAAAAATGAGCCACTGTACAATTCTATTTGGCAAAAGGTTAGGTATTCTGCCTGAGCTCAGGGACCACAGTGCCCTCCGGCTCACTGAGAGTTCAAACATGTAATTGCAAGTTGAATGGAAGTTTTCGATGGATAGAAAGCATTGGATAACTTTAAATTGATTGATTTCTGTACTGCGCCGTTGATCAACCAGGTTTACTTTACCAGATATTCTCCTATCCAACCATTACGTGATCCATATTCGTCTTCTTTTACGTCGAATTTTTCTGATTCTCTTATTTGCAAAAAACTAATTTTCAGTCATCATCCCTGTCACATTCCTTTCTTCACATGAGGAACCCATCAACAGAGCTGACAAACCCCAGGAAAAATGCGCGAAACAAGCAAAAAAAAAAAAAACTGTGATTACACACTCTCAATTCAGTTCATGGTTGTTCTTTCTTTCAATCAGGAATCAGAAAAGCAAAAATTAAGGGCTTATCTGCACAATTCTATCTGGCAGAAAATTCGTTATTTGGCCTGATCTCAGAGACTCAGTTCCTCCGGCTCACTGATAGTCCGTTTATGTAAACATCAGTTTAATGGAAGATTTTGCGCTGCATTGAAATTTGGAACCCTAATTTTCTGAAACGTACTGATTTCTGACATGGTAGGTTCACAAATAAGACAGGTTTCTATCCAACCTTGCCTTGTTCCATACAATTCTTCTTTTGCTATGCTTTTCCTTTTTACCCTAATAAGTGCATTCCCATGCCACACCTTTTGTGGGACACCAACATACGCATAACAGAAAGGAGAACACTCAGAACTGAAGAAAAATGGAAAAACTGGTAGGAGGATTTATCTGCAATTAAGTTCTTAGTTAATCGTCCAATTTATTTTTCTAAATCGAATTTAGTTAGATTAAGAATGTGATATTGTTTAAACGTCTTCTTTTTCCTTGCACAACCCTTCTTTTTCTGAAGCGTTCAAACAGATGTCCAGGATAATTAAAATCCAGGAAAAGGAGTCCAAAAGGGTGACTGAATATAGAACACAACCGGTCTTTAATCGTAGAATTAGAATTTAGTCATAAACAAGGTGTCGCGTTAATTAAAGGGACTAAATCACGTGACTCCTAGAGTAATATTACATGATCCTAATAAAGGGACGGGTTGCAAGGGTGCACAATCAAAGCCCTCTCTGCTGAATTAGTCAAGGGGCGAGCGACCCTTTCTATAAGGATGACGAGTGTCTTATTAATGCGAGAAAGCGCCATATCGTCTCGGGTTGAATGGCTAATTGAATTTCCACGTTTAACCGAGACACCCTGTTTCAAACAAGTCGAAAACAATAGCCTCGGCCGGAATTATTTCATACCGTCTCATCGGAAGCCTTCGGAAAAGAATATTTTATTGGAACCGACTCCCAAGGGTTTGAGTGCGGTCGATAAAAGCAACATCACCTTAACGGTCGGTGTTGACGTTAAAGTTCGAACCGTTAACCTGTTAGAACAGCAAGTTTAGCAACGTGCAATTTAAGTATTAAAAAAGCCCATAAATTCTACTTCGAAAAGATAAAACTGCAGATTTCACCGACAAAGGTGCCTATCTGTTACGATTCGTCAATTTCAACCTCAGGGCATGAACGGTTTTCAACCGGTTTTCAGTTTTTTGTTTTGTTTAAACATCAGGAAATGGCGCCGTACATGACTAAAACAGCTAATTGAAATGAATTCAAATGGCAGTGAATAACTAAAATCCTTCGCAATCCCACCGTTTTATACAACATAACGCTTAATTGACTACACTTCGTGTTTAACCACGCTGTAATCAATAGTATAGAGATCACATTGCAAGTGACACGATTGAATCTATCCAGTAATCCACCTGGAATTAAGCCAACAACGCAATATGATGATTAGTTCATTTTTATCCTTAAATAAATGTAATTACTCCAAATTTTAAAAGGAATCTGGTTTAAAGCGAACATAATTTTTCCAAAATAAGTTAATTTCACGGTCCTGATGAAGGAAGTAGTATATTCCACAAAAGATCGACCAATTCTCCCTATGAGAACTATGTAGATTGATCAATCCATGGTCATCTTTATATTTAAAAAAAATATTATGTTGAATCGTTGTTGCTAAAAATAATTATGTTAAATACTAATAAAATTGATAGGGTTAAAGTAGTTTAAATCTTACAAGTAATCCATTATATTTAGTGGTCTATTGACCAAATTACTTCTTTCAATCAATTATTCTTTTTATGTAAGGTATTGGCAGAAATGAAACAGTTAGTGCCACGAGCGGGATTCGAACCTACGACCTTTGGCTAAATACGCCGCTGCTCAACCACTTGAGCTTTCGTGACTTCGATCCACTCGATCCACCTTTTGAATTTTCCCTTGTCGTGCAATTTATTCGATTCTCGGCGACAAATGAAATAGCCACGGAGTGCTTTAGTGAAGATATACTTCATTTTGTTTAATAAATCCATTAAATTTCGTGGTCCGATTAATTCGACTAAATTCGACCAATTGGACACGAACTTCATGATCCGAATCGAAGTCACGACAGTGGTAGAACAGCGGCGTATTTAGCCGAAGTCGTGGGTTCGAATCCCCCTCGTGACACTGACTTTTTTATCTCAACCAATACTTTACATAAAGATTAACTAATTGAAAGAGGTTATTTGGTCAATCTAACCACGAATTTTAATCAACAACACATACACGAATAGGAACAGATGGGGCGTAGGTGGCCGCAACGTTTAAGCGTTGACACGGCGCTCATCACAGTAAGTTATAGGTCCCGGGTTCGAATCTAGCGGCCCTGCATTCGAACCCGACATACTTGCAAATGGCACCCCGAGGTTTGATATAACCTCTGCTGTTGCGAACCCTCGTAAAAAAAAAAATATATATATATATGAATTTTGAGGGGATCGCGGTGGCCAAATGGTTTGGGTATCTGGACTCGTATTTACCAAGCAAGCAGTCCTGGGTTCGATTCTCGGCGGAGCCCTTGGCTTTTTTAAATCGTGTGGAAAATGTATGTAATGGAAAGTGGTTGTAATAAATTATCAATATATTATAACTTAGCGAATACACGCTATGATAAGTGAAAAGGAACTGCACAATTGTAGAGACTGACGGTTATTAAGCCAAACGTTTCAATATTTGTAAAAAATTATTTCATTTGTACCTCATACATATTTGCACATGTTGCAAATGTGACATATGCCACGAGAAATCAGGCCATGCCACTCAGTGTGAGGGAGGGATTAGGAGGCCTGGGGGTCTGGAAGCTATCGTCGATGTAGTAAAGAGCTTTGAAGATTTGTCTGATGACTTTGAATTGGAAGTATTGTATGCGCTGAATTTTGGGTGGCTTGGCAGAATACCACAGTGGAAGACAGCATGTTTAAAGTGGTCGCAGTAAAGTCTGGCATAAGATTAGTTTAGTTTTGACCGTCAAGTCATATTTGGTCCTAGAAGTTTTCGTAGTTGTCAAGTCTTCTGCTACGTTGTTGTCTCTTAAGTATAGTCCACGTCAGTCTGTGGTCTAGGTCCTGAGTATTTGGCTTGAATGGAAGTCGGTATCTCTTTGCTGTTGATGTACAGAGGAGGCAAAACTATTTTACAATGTGGACGTACAGTTGAGTACATTTTTCTTCGTTCAAAATTGTCCTCCACTTTTTGCACCGGTTTTCCATAAACTCCAAGTTTTCTTGGATTTCGGAGGTAGCTTGGATAAGATTCGAGTTAGAGGATAAAATTGCGGAATCGTCCGCGTAATTGAATATGACGGTATTGGGCTATATAGGTAGGTCAGTAGTACAAATGATAAAAAGGTTGGAACCAAGAATGCTTTCTTGTTAGACGCAGGTTTGTAGTTCTGTCTGACTTCCGACAATTCATTGCCACGCCTGAAACAGCGTCTGTTTAGATAGGATTTGAGATATAATAAGAAGTGGGTAATAAGAAGTGTGTAGGAAGCGTTTATAAACTTGCCGTTTATAAAGAATGCCCGGGTGCCAGATCATATCAAAACCTGTCTCTATCTGGCAACGTACCCAAGCAATTCTCTTTACTTTCCTGAGGAGAGTAGGTAGTGTCAACAACTATGAAACCTTTTTGTATCTGGAACGATGAGGACGGAAGGGGAATTGATGAGAAGGAATGATTTTATGAGTATCTAGGATAGGCATTTACTATAAAGTTATTTGTCATTTCATTTTATTACGCTATATCAGTTAGATCTCAAAAAATTTACTAATCTCCACTATTGCCATGATTTTAAATTAAATTAATAATTAACTCTACACTACTCAATACTTAATAATCAACTAATTTTACCTGTAGTCGCCATATTAGGATGCTCGCAGTTGCATCAGGTGTGAAGTTGCTAAATCTCAATACCACATGTTAAACTACACCCGATTTTGTAAACGATAAAATGATTGCTACCGTACAAAACAAGCCGTTTAGAAGGAAAAGATCACACGAGAGGGAAAGCGCAAAGGCTGTAAGCTGAATACTAAAATGCACACCAAAGAAGACACCCAATTAGAAACTTGGAAGAGCCAATCAAATTATCCCTTTCTTGTTCCACTTCCCTTACACGCCGAGTTGGTAATTATTTCACGTATTTTCCTCTCATGTAGTCATACAGTGTGAACAAGTTAAGAGTTTCTGCAACGGGACGGGGATGTTCCCGGGGGAGCGTGTTCCCAACTCTACAACTCCACTTATTAATGCTCATTAGTTTGAGATCGCTTTAAAATTCGAGGGGCTTTTGGTCTAAATTATTTTTTTGTCGGCATTGCAATCCGAAACAGTACGTGACAAACAGAATGGTCTGTTTGGGCTGGACGGGACCGGAAGTTTACACGGAGCAAATCAGGTCCGGATGGCGTTTTGATTCTGCTGTGCTCGAAGCTCCCGCCCATGTGAAATTGTATGTCTCTCTTGGTTATCCATCAATTTATGAAACATTTTTCAATCACCCATGGCTAATCCTTTTCAATAAGCTTTGATTATAATCCAACAATTCAATCGTTCACATATGATTCACTAGATAAGGCCAATAATAAAATGACAAAGGGTATTGCATAATGCATTGCTAGAATAAAATTAACATAAAAAGTGTGCATGAAAAAAAACCCGTTATTCATTGATTTTCGTCACATAAATCTATACTTTCAGGTTTTTTATACGTTTCACAACAGATGATATATTTTGGAATTACAGTTCCCATTGTAATAGTTACAAGCTAGGTAGAAAAAAACTAACATTTGCATTTGTATTGAATTACTAAAACATGTATCATATATCATATTTTAATGAGCGTATTCTTTAAAAGTTTAAAAATGGAATTGAAATTGGAACACGGTTACCTACTCGACTAAATCCTACGTCCATCTAAAGTTTCATATCACCTATTTAGCCAAGCAAACAGCGAAAATAAACAAGTGGACCACTGCTAAAAAAATGATGAAAACGCCCGTTGTACTATTTTCTTTAAATTCATTATATTTCGTGGCCCGATTGACCAGATAACATCTTTCAATTAATTAATCTTTATCTAAGGTATTGGTTGAGATAAAAAAGTTAGCGTCATGAGCGTGATTCGAACCCTCGACATTCGGCTAAATAAACCGCTGCCGAAAGTCGTGGGTTCGAATCCCGCTCATGACGCTGACTTTTTTATTTAAACCAATATCTTACATAAAGATTAATTAATTGAAAGATTTTATTTTAAATTGTATACAATGCAATCTATAATTTTTTTAAAATTCCGATGATTTTAAAAATATAATTGAAATTACAACGTCTGGCCATCAAAAGCTGCATGTAGTCTTCTCCCGGTGTCCTGGCATTTAGGTGATTCGCGCTCTTCTTTGGGGCATGGTTCCCTTCCTCTTATTGTAAATTCTGATAATAAAAAAACAAAAACTTAACTAATATTCAATAAAAATAAATAACAAGTAGACCATTGGCGATAATAATTTAAAATAATTAACCCAAAAATATCTTTTTAACGAGACAAGCAGCAAAACTGTTGTATCTAGCATATAACTATGACTAACTATACTAGGGTAAATCAGTTTTGAATAAATTAACTCAATTACAATGGAAATGCTTGCGTCGAAAATTTTAAACCTTTGAAAATTCATTACTGGCTTAAAAAAAATCGGCCATACAAATTAATAAAGAATATAGCCAGTATATAACAAATATATTTTAAAAAACAGTGTGTATTTTTTCTTCTTACCTTGTTATTATTGTTACCTCAAGTCATAAAATTTTAATGGTAATTAGGCAGTACCTTGTTACGTTCAAGATAAAAGGGAGCGATACAGGGCCTCACGTCACGCATGACTGGTAGCGAGAATAGGCGACGGGGTAAATTGGTTTTGAATAAAATATTACAAACAGTTCTTGAGTAAATTTAAACCCGCTAAGAATACCTATAATAAAATTTTCTATTAGATTACATTTGAAAATTGACATGCGTACATACACGGAAAATCATAAAAAACGTAAAATAGGTAAATTCCTGGTTGATGAATTTATTCGTTTATATAAAAAAAACCTAACGGGTCTGGGCTCGAATCGCGGCAGAACACAACTTCCTAATTGTGAATAATATGAAAAAACACAAATTCCGTTCTTTCTTCTCAATATACTGAAGGAAATAGATTTTTCTATTGGAGGAAATTTTTTCTTAACCTAGGCACTGATCATTTATTGGGTCTTCGCTTGGGGGTTTGTTAAACTACTCAAACACGGCATCTTCGGTTAGGACATGTCTGTCTCTTTGTCTGAATAGAGCTCATATGTCGTTTGGTCCGTCGGTTGTCGCTAGGCGGCGTGGACATGGTGTTCACTAGTCGGTGGTGATGGCGGTTATTTCCGTAATCGGTTATTATTTGTGCGTTATTATTGTAGTTTTTTTGCATTGGTTTTGAAAACAAGCATTACTTTAATATACAACGCGCATAAATGGCGATAACTCATCGTACTGAAGAACCTAGGGATATACAAAAAATAATATTTAAAGGCGGAAAACTTATAAATGTACAAAAACAAACCCACACTGTCACAATACTTTTACCTCACTACAAACACTACATATTAAAAAACCGCAATCGTTCAGAAGGATACAGAACCAAAAAAACCTGCGCACAAATAATAGCGATCTTAGATGAATCAATAGATGAAACCGCATACTACTCTAGCGACAACCAACGGACGACAAATACGTACTTATCAGACAAAGACAGATCCTCACTGAAGATACTTCAACACGTTTGAGTAATTCACCAACCCCGCGAGTAAAGACGGACCCAATAAAAGGCCCAGTGCCGGTTCAGCATTAGTTCACCGATTACTAGATTAGCACTCAGCATCAGAACTTTAGACTACAAACTATTTATTGTATGAAACGTTTATACTTTCTAGGCAATCTTCACGAAATGTACATTCAAAATTTGATTAGTCATACACTTCTTGAAATAAATTGAGTGGTTTCCCTACATGTCCACTGGATTGTATATTTATGTTGTTTTAGTCTAGATGTAAGAAAATATTTCTTTGTCTTATGTACCTTTTTGAAAAGAGTATTAGTGAGAAAGAAAGAAAGAAAGAAAGAGAGAGAGAGAGAGAGAGAGAGAGAGAGAGAGAGAGAGAGAGAGTGAGTGAGAGAGAGGGCGAGAGAATGAGTGAGAGTCTATCTATCCAACAAAAACAATCAAACATGTAGATTCAAATAACACAAATAAACAATACCATTATTTAAATACAATCATTTTATGTAATCCAATTTAAGATCGTTTTAAAATTGGAGAGGCTTTCGGTCTAATTTTTTTATTGACAGCATTGCAACCCAAAATAGTACGTGGCAACGCGCACAAAATGGTCTGTTTGGGCTGGACGGGACCGGAAGTTTACACGAAGCAAATCAGGTCAGAATGACTTTGTTTTTTTTATCCAATGTACCTTTTTGAACAAGAGCCTCAGTGATGAGAGAAAGAGAAAGATGGAGAGAGAGAGAGAGAGTGATAGAGAGAGAGTGAGAGGAGGGATAAAACATCAAGAATCAAATTACACAAATAAACCACATCCACATTGGTTACGTACACAAATAGTTATAAATCAATGGAAATATATTTTAACTTTTTAGAAAATTAAAAAAAAAACTATAAATCGTTCAAGTTTAAAAGTCAATAGACATACCCACATAGAGAGAGCAGGTAAGTAGATAGATAGTTAGATAGACCGAGAGAGACAGATAGACAGAGGGAGAGAGAGAGAGCCGGAGAGTGAGAGAGAAAGGGCGAGAGAGAGAGAGAGAGAGAGAGAGAGAGAGAGAGAGAGGGAGATGAAGAGAGAGAGAAAGAGAGAGAGATATGCAGGAATAGGTAAATAAAGAGAGAGAGAGAGAGAGAGAGAGAGAGAGGGAGAGAGAGAGAGAGAGAGAGAGTGAGAGAGAGAGAGAGTCTGCATTCGGTTAGCTCCTTAAATATTATTAGAGAGGAAGGAGAAAGCGTGCGTAAGATAACGAGAAAGAGAGAGAGAAAGATAGAGAGCAGAGAGATAGAGAAATGGAGAAGAGTTATATAGATAGAGATAAATAAAAATAGATAGATAGAGATGGCTACATAGGTAGAGACTGATAGATAAGTAGATAGAGAGAAAAAGAAAGAAGAAAGAGAGGGACAAAAAAGAAAGAGAAAGAAGAAAGAGAGAATGGGAGAGAGTGAGTGAGAGAGAGAGAGAGAGAGAGAGAGAGAGAGAGAGAGAGAGAAAGGGCGAGAGAGTGAGAGAGAGATCCAACAAAAACAATCAAACATGTAGATTCAAATAACACAAATACAAACAAACACATTATTCAACTACAATCAATAAGTCCTTACACACATAAATAAACACAGACAAAATTATATAAAGAGCCATCTTCATAATTGGTAAAACATTTTGTAGAAACATAGAAAACGCAGACTTGAATTTGAGAAAATATCGTAAGTATTCGTTATAAATATGTTAGGCCAAGCTCCTCTTTCAAACCGTATGAAAATGTACTATTTACTTTTGAATTTGCATTTAAATGAAATAACTCGAATAGATCAGGACGTTATGGTATAACCAGGTGCTCGTTTACAGCTCAACTTTACCTCCCCAATACAAGTTTATCTATTTATATTTCTCTTAAGCTTGTATTAACGTTGAAAATTTAAATTAAAGCCTGAGTACACTGTCATATACATACTATATTAGGACTATGATGATTATGGCAAAAATAATAAACTTATGTGATAAAAAAATGTAAATTATAATTCATTTTACTGCATATACAGGGTGTGTCTTTTAAAAATTAATATTGTATTGAAAAACGATTTTGTGATTGATATCTGTGTTTTAAAATTTACTGTATACTAAAATCGTGATAGAATATTTGAATTGTTTTACAAATTGGGCTTCTGTTGTGAATTATTGTAAATTTGTTTGGTTATATGGGTATGAATTTGTCAGAAAGAAAGAACGAAAGAATGGGAAAGCAAAAAAGTTACCACTACCTAACATCCTGCCAAAATGTGATAATCGTCCCATATGATGAGAGAGAGAGAGAGAGAGAGAGAGAGAGAGAGAGTGAGAGTGTGCGAGGGAGAGAGAGACTTATGACTAATACAAAATAATACATTTTCTGGCTAAAATGTTGTTATTCATTATTAACCTCATTTTCATTTGTGTAATTTCATGAAAAATATAAGGGTCAAAGTAAAACCATACGAATTTGTGTAAGATAATGAAATTTTGCGTCTTCATAAAAGTTTACTTTATTTAGTACATGTTTATGGCCTGATTAATAATAAATAAATTATATAACATAATTAATTGATACATCGTTTTATCAGTATTTTATAAGTGATTTGCTCTCATTTTAATTATTGGTATAAAAATTTTCAAAGAAAAGGTACAGTTTTATAAAATGTTCCATGGCGAAGGTCGGCCTCGGAGTTGTTTTTAAATTTCAAATTGTGTGGTCAACATGGTCCATTGACTTTGAGAGTGGTTCCGTATCTGTATTGATCTTTCTCCGCCCCCACTATTTTTTACACGAAACAAATGTCGGGATTGCACTCCTGAGGCCGCAGTCATCTGTCTAACGCCTCAGGTGTAAATTTAGATGTGATTCTCCTCAATCCAGGATGGAAACCGGTTCACCCAATTCAGACCTAGTGCTTTCCCGGCCGTACGTGACCCACTATGACTCCCTGGATTGATACAGGCCACGCAACGCACCCGATCCATCTCAAGGGGGATTAAATTGTCTAGGGTATACGGTCATATTTTGTGTCTAACGACGTCTTTGGGCGATTCCGTGTTGACAAGCGGTGATCCGTGACGTTTATCCTTTTATGTAACGTTATGCTAATGGGATGGTCAGGCGTATCGACCACCCTCGCATGTCTGTCCTCCTCGATAATTAATCGGCGAGGGTGTTGAGCCGAATCAAAGCTTGCTACGGGCTGATCCTTTCTCCTTTGCACGGTCATTGATGTGCTAAGGTCCGATTCGATTCCGTCCGAACGATTTTAACGCCTATAACCTTAAGGGATTCACAAACTTTAAAAAAAGCTACGCTCCCTTCTCATTTTACGGTCGGACTAATGTTTCAGGAAGTTAAAAAAAGGATGCCATGTAAAAGTTTAACATGGGAGGTTTAAGATAGCATTATTCAAACGTTTAAAGTTCAACATATCTTCAGACAAGTCTGAGAAAAAAATAAGTATCTGATTGATTTTCTCGAACACGGCTAGTACATTGCAAATTATCTTTTTTGGAATTGATTGGAAATGTCTACGGTGGCCAATTAAAGTGAGGCGTGTGTAAACGTGTTGAAAGGGGACATGATTTATAGTAATGTCTACTTTCAGCAAAGCCTAGCACAGGGTTCAGAACGGTATTAACGGAGACAAAGCACATTTAGGGACTGGGGTTCCATTGTGCAACACCGAACATTTCACAATGAGCAAATAAGGATTAATTGAACGTAAATATATTAATATGACTATTGTCCGATTGTATGACTTGATCTGCGATTGGAGAACCGCTGAGCCACGACCTTGGGTCAGGTTGTTCTCGCTTTCAACAAAGGACAAATATCGAGATAATCATTACCAAGAATTTCGATTAATTATTCTTTTATGTAAGGTCTTGGTTGAGATAAAAAATTCAGTGTCACGAGCGGGATTCGAACCCACGACCTTTGGCTAAATCCGCCGCTGCTCTACCACTTGAGCTATCGTGACTTCTATCCTCTCGGACTCCAACTCTTCATCTTAGCCTACAACCGTTCGAAATTTCCCTCTTTTTTTGCCATTTTCAAACGTCGTGTAATCGGATTGGATTCTCGATGACTTATGAAGTGGCCACGGGAAGCTGGATCGTGAAGTGATACTTCTTTTACTTATTAAACATTAATCCACTTACGTTTTATTGGTCAATTGACCAAGTTACTTCTTTCAATTAATTATTCTTTTATGTAAGGTTTTGGTTGAGATGAATAAGTCAGGGTCACGAGCGGGATTCGAACCCACGAACTTCGGCTAAATTCGCCGCTGCGCTTCCACTTGAGCTATCGTAACTTCGATCCTCTCGAACACCAACTCTCCATCTCAACCTATAACCGTTCGAATTTTCCTCTTTTTTGCCCTTTTCAATGCCGTGTAATCAGGATGAATTCTCGGCGACTTATGATGGCAAAAAACCTAAGCAAAATCCTACAGCACTCGCTACCCACCATCTTGAACACCAACACAATTTCGACTTCAAAAATCCAAAAGTATTACACACAGAACAAAACAAACATAAACGTAATTTCTTAGAAATGGTTTATCAACAGCGATAAACACAGCATCAATTACAGAACAGATACATGTAAACTCAGTCACAGCTACGCCAATATCATTAATCAAATTCAATACAGATAACATACCATACTATATCATCACATTACATTCCACACATCAAATATTTTTCACATAATCTAATTTCCCAACAATTTAGCTTTCCGTTTCGTATTTATCCCTTTCTATATAATCCTGAAAGGATAATCTGATCGAACCATTACCAACACATTTTTTCCCTTCGTCGGCTCTTTTCATCTCAAAGAAGCCGACGCCTTATACAAAAATGTCTTTTCTATACCGACATCCTTCCCCACCCCTTCAAAATCCAACGTATATAAACACAAAATTGCAAAATCTCACTGGCACCCACGACACGACACGCAAGAATGGCACAATTACACAGAAGACAAACACTTTGAGTGAGTAGAAATACTTTGATTGAATATATAAAAAATATATTTTGCATTGTATAAATTAACTTTTCTACACCCAAAATGTAATTGTTATATGTAAACAATGTTCGTAAATCCCAGGCCCGGAAGATGATCTCAATAAAGATCGAAACGTTGGCACGATAAAGAAAATGTTTTTCTGAAACTTACATCACACCAGACCGCATCTCACGATTTCTAAATAAATATCGATATCTAAATACGGTCACCAATCACCACACATAAAAAGAATAATTAATTGAATGAAGTAACTTGGTCAATTGTCCACTAAAACGTAAATGGATTACCAAGAATGTTGAGGACTATTCTCACCAAATATATTATAGTTATTATTAATTGTTGATATTAATTTGCAAATAATTTATCTCATTTTTTTGTTAATGTAAAACAGTAATGTGCTACCCCTTTATACAAAATGATATTTTAATATGTTTTTATGTTGTTATTAGTTCAAATATTCCGTTTTAAACATTAAACTACGATAAATATTTTAATGCTTTGTATTAAACAGAAAATGGTTTCAGGTATTTTGGAAGCTTTGGAATATGTCTTTAATTCCTTTTCATTTAATTATAACATTAATTAATGATTGTTATGTTGTGTGCAAGGGTAAATTAAGTCGTGATACTATTTCGTGATGGAGAAATTAGCAATTTTATTATACACGGAGAAAAATTATTCGCCCACGCCCTGTTGGTAAAAGCCGACCGTATCTCGTGCTATAAACATTTCATGTAATCGCTGTGCACATCGGCGATTAACATGTCGCATAGGGCTTCCGTTAATGGATTCCTCGCCGTCACAGTCTCTCATCAAAGAACACCCATTAGTGATGATTGGGGAAACGGATCAAAGTGTCCGCCAAGTATAGTCCGTTAGAACTTGGGCAAACACTATGATACGGTTATTACTTGTCAGGTGCAAAAAAAAGCCAATTTCGCCCGTTTCTCGGGTAAAAATTTGTTTAAATAAACTTGATTTCATAATATAACACTCTTTGTTTTGAGACAAGAAAGCTTAGAATCAATTAGACTGCATTAGCCAAATTATGTTAAGCAATTACGATCGTATAGGTACTTTCAACGTTCAAATCTGCTTGAAAGCCTCAATTAGTAGTATAAGTTATTACGTTAAAGCTCATATTAAAATATATTCATAAAATAAAATAAAACAGTATATTTCGTGGAACTATTAAAGCCAAAGTTGACACTACGAGAGGTGATTATTTAAAGTGAACTCATTCTTAACATTTTATATCACATTACTAAATGAATTTTTGTGGTTGGAGCAGCGGCGTATTGAGCCGAAGGTCGTTGGTTCGAATCTCGCTCATTGCACTAACGTTTTCATTTCAACCAATACCTTACATAAAATTAATTAATTGAAAGAAGTAATTTGGTCAATCGAACCACGAAATATAATAGATTTAATAAAAAAATAAATTGAAAAATGCTACGGATTACATTTCATTGGAACAAAAGTATCAGTTGTAATTAAATAAATTAAATAAATCTTTTATGACGTTTGTTATTTCATTTTTATTAGGACAAAGAAACACTTATTTTCTAATTAACTTAATATGTGTAATTAATTGAAAATTTTATGGTGCTGCATTAAAGCAAAACAAAGGAAAGCAGGTTATATTTCAGGGCGATAAAACGGCCTCAATCGGAAAGATTTAATTTGGCTGAAATTGATTGAAATTGATATCAAGATTGAAATTTCCTAGATAATGGTTGATCTTTAAAACTCCTGAGAAATATAATGTCTGTTTGATATTTTTTGAGTTGACGTTGAAATGAAAAATTATTCAGATATCATGAGATGCGGTCTGGTGTGATGTAGGTTTAAGAAAGACATTTTCTTTATCAATCCAACTATATAAACATGAAACAGCAAAATCTCACTGGCACTTTCAACACGACACGCAAGAATGGCACAATTACACAGAAGACAAACACTTTGAGTGAGTAGAAATACTTTGATTGAATATAGAATATATTTTGCATTGTATACATTCACTTTTCCACATCCTAAATGTATTTGTTAAATGTAAACAATGTTTGTAAATCCTAGGCCCTGAAGATGATCTCAATAAAGATCGAAACGTTGGCACGATAAAGAAAATGTTTTTCTGAAACCTACATCACACCAGACCGCATCTCACGATTTCTGAAGAATTATCGATTAACAGTCACTAATCTCTACACACGTTGAAATGAAATTTGAAAAAAAAAACATAATGCGATCACATTTGTAATATGAACAAATATGTATAAGCTACAAATAAATTTACAAAAAAGAATTGACAGGATTTATTTTTACTAAATTTCAATTTTGATGGTAGTACAGGTATTGATATAAAATTTAGAAGATTTCTTTGGAAAAATGGGCTTTTTTCTATTTCGGTTATTATCTGAATGTTGGGTCGAGATGAGGAAACCTGGTCGAATTGCAATAAAGCAGACCGGAAGAAACTTACTACCCCCATCATTCAATTAGTTCCTCCACTTGATTCCACCCTCGGCCAGCTCTGGGGAAAGGAAGGCTGAATAAATTTTCGTGGCTTTTCTAATTGGATATCGGAGATTGTGTTTTCCTAACAAGAGCATCGGTTCGCCTTTCCTCCCCCAAAAGCCGATCCCCTTTTTCATCCTTGTTAGACCATTGGGCCGGGAAATTAAAAGAAACAGAAATTAACGAATTTGTTTTCCAACTAATTTTTTACGCTAGCATGAACCGCATCAATTTTGATGGTAAAACTTGGAATACATGACGGACAGATTCAAAATCAATTTTTTCTTTCGACAGATCTGTTAGGTACTGCGATAATGGATCTCTCTCTCTCCCTCTCATACTCTCTTGCTATCCCTATCTCTTTTTCTTTCGCTCTCTCTCTCTCTCTATCTCTATTTCCCTTTCTCACTCCCTCTCCCTCCCTTTCTCTCTCTTGTTTTCTCTGTCCTTGTATCTGCACACTTTTTATAACTGTCTGTGTATATATATCTAAGTATATCCTTTTCCTTTCTCTCATTCTACTCTCTCTCTCTCTCTCTCTCTCTCTCTCTCTCTCTCTCTCCTTTTCTCCTACTCTCTCGCACTCCCCCTTTCTCTTTCTCTCTATTTGAATGCACACACTTTTTACACCTTTCTATGTATATATCTAAGTATTTCCTTTTCCTTTCTCTTAATCAACGGTCTATCTTTTTTTCTCCCTCCCTGTATGTTGTCTCTCTCTCTCGCACTCTTTCCCATTCTCTTTTTCCCTCTTTGAATCCGCACACTTTTTATGTCTCTCTTGGCATATATCTATGTATATTTTTCCTTTCCCTTAATCTATTGTCAGATTTTCTCTCTCTCTATCTTTTGTCCCGCTATCTCTCTGTTTGTTGTCTTCTCTCTCTCTCTCTCTCTCTCTCTCTCTCTCTCTCTCTCTCTCTCTCTCTCTCTCTCTCTCTCTCTCTCTCTCTCTCGGTTTCGTCAAGCGCTCTCTCTGTACTTTCGTTCTACGTATATAGAAATTTAATTTTCATAATGACATGAATTTTCAATTTTTTTAAACGAAAATGAAAGATAGGAAGGAATTATGAGAAAATGAATTACGACCAAGGTTGTCACAAGAAATTAGATTTACGTATTTCTTGAGGATATGCATGTGTGATTGGGTTTGTATATAGTAGTATGTATGTATTTATTGTATGAGTGAGTATGAGAATGACTAGTTTTAGGGAACGTAAGGGCACCGAAATAACCAAAGAAGTCGATGGCGCCCGATTAGAGCCCAACCTCGGACTCGCTCAGGCACCAAGGTGGGTGACTCCCCCTGATCTATCAGGGAGAGGCCAGTGGCCTCCTAGGAGGTCTCGCAATTCTAATTCTAACGTATCTCTTTTTCCTTTCTGTTAATCTACTGGCTGTCTCTGTCTGTCTGTCTGTCCCCCCTCTCTCACTCTCTCTCTCTCTTCTTCATCAATCTCGAAGGATTTGTTTATTTCTATCTTGTTCTTAGGCAACATAACACCAAAAATCTTTCGCGTACCTATCATCTCATACATTGGCTGCATTCTATTTGTTTTGTATACATAACAATTATTCAATTTCTTTTCTATTTGTGCTCTGAACCTGCTTATGCATCAGTTATCATAATGACATGAATTTTCAAATTTTTTAAAACGAAAATCAAAGATAGGAAGGAATTACGAACAAGGTTGTCCAAGAAATTAGATCACGAGTTAAAAACAAAAAATGGAAAGCAGGCGAACTTTTACACATCACACAAAATGGCAAGAAGGACGAATGAATAATAATAAAAAAAAAAGAATTCGAGAACTTTTCTTGTGAAAAATGGGTCTAAGTGGCCTAAGTCATAACTCGACGAAGACGCACGGACACTCACCGGCAGAAAAGTTAGTATAACTCGTTTCAATCTTAGAGGAAGATCATTTAAACTTGTAATAAAAACAAGGAAAATATCATTAAATGTAAAAGTTAACCTTGATTTTGTTATTGCTTCATTTAATAGGTCATAACTCACGCATTAATCATACAAATTGAGTCAAACGTTAAACATTTTATTGCCAATGCTTATTCAAAAATAGATAAAAAGGATAGAGCTTTGTGCGCAATTTGCTTTCCCAATGTGAAGATTCATGATTTTTTGTTGTTGGACTCAAAACTAGATGAGGATGCGCACCCAGAGTCCCTTAAGTTTTTAACCATTTTAAACGCGCTGTTAAAACAAAACTGTCAAAATTAACATTAATGTTTTTGTCATTACATATTAAATATGTCGTTAATCTGAGATAAGTTGTGTAATATAAACCAAATGATTTTACGAGATTTTTTTTTAGTAAATTCAGTACATATTTTTTTTTTTAAATAAGAAAACATTTCAAAAAATCAATTTTACATTCAATTTAAAATGATAAGCCTTGTGAGGACATTGTAAATACAAAAATATTCAAACTTCATTAACGTTATGTTATTTTCTACGAAAATTGGTTTCAGTTAATAAATTAACCGTTAAAACTCACAGGGACATTGATACTAATGAAATAGAAGGATAAAAGAGAATTATGTTTAACCTAGATGCGGGTATTAGGGTTTGTCACGAAAGGTACATTTTATTTATTCATGATTTCCATATAAAAAATTACAAAGGAGCGAATTAACGGAGAAGAGAATTATCCAGTGTATGCTTAATGTATTCAACGTCAGGGAAGAAGTTCGGAATTGAAAAATTGAGAAGGAAATGGTACGGTAAAGGTCAAAGTCTTATATAGAAACTTGCAGAGTTGATGAATCAAGGGTAAATAGTGGTTGGTTCATGGTCGATCCCGTTCATTTCGACTTCTCTTTAGTCAATAATTTGATACGTTTGTTCATTATGTTTTCTTTCTTTATGTTTGAAGATGTTTCAGTAGAGTTGGACCTTGATAAGTTTTACTTGTAGCCCTGGATTGTTGGATTGTGCCTGGAATGTTAGATCCACTGTATATCATATCCCTAAATAATGGAGTGAAAGGTGTGCCGAGATTTGACGGTCCCTCAATGAAAGGGCTCGGGCTGTATTTGAATTATTCCGTTCACGTTCACGTTGGACAACTAGTGTTGATGTCATTACATCTCTGATTTCTTTGCCTTGAGAAGATATTTCAGGAGGTCCACGGGAGAGACGTCAGAGCGGGGAAAGTGCACGTTTTGTACGCCGTCCCGCGAATAAAAAAAAGGCACGAGGCGGATGCAAATTTCGTTTAGGGCCAGATTCAAATTGACCGTTGAAATTCAACATCGATACAGGAGAAAAAGGGGCGGATCGACCGAGTATGCTTTGGACAGAATTAATTACAACGAAATGGACTTTGCCGACCACATTCGCATTTTAAATGACATTAATTTATTTTTAAAAATATTTTCCACTTCAACAACACCAAGGTATTCTCGTTACCCAAACCTCTAAAGTTCTGTTTGCGTTTTAATGAGCATTAAAACTCTTTGGCAACGCAACTGAATTAAAACTGTGGGCATTCTCGTGTTCAGGAGAACCGTTTTCGCTTGTTTATATACCTAGGAAATTATGAAACCTCACTGGTTTACGTAATTCGAAAATTGTAGAACCTAAGGTAAAACAGTTCAAGGTACAGGTGATGAAGATTCTTTCTCTCGCACCCTTCACTCAATCTCACTCCTCAGGGGTCTGGAACTTAACCCTTTTTCATGGTTAGATTTTTGTTAGGATATACGTGGTCATATTAAATGGCCCGGCTGAATTTCTCTTGAACCAATGACCAAAAAAAGTGCTTAAATTTTTTAGTCTGGTTTCAAATATTGCAATTAATTAAGATTTTCAGCTGAGGTAAAAAAGTCAATGGCACGAGCGGGATTCGAACCCACGATCTTCGGCTAGATACGCCGCTGCTCTACCACTTGAGCTATCGTGACCTCGATCCACTCGGACACTAACTTCCCATCTCAACCCCACCTTTTGAATTTTCCCTCCTTTTTGCCATTTTTCAAATGTCGTGTAATCGGATTGGATTCTCGAGACCAATGAAATGGCCACGGGTAGCTTTAGTGAAGTATACTTCATTTTAAATCATTAAATTCACTAATTTCGTGGTCCGCTTGACCAATTATATATTACAATTAATTGGTCAAGCGGACTACGAAATTAGTGAATTTAGCAAGTTTCAAATGTTTACCTTTTTTTGGAGAAAAATTATACAGGGTACCTCAAGCCTATTTTAACTCCAAACATTAAAATACGGCCCTAAACATCCTAACACAGAATTTTGATTTAAACATAATTTTTGATGTTTTACGCTGAAAACGGTAATACAACCGAACATTAAAGGGGTATAAAAGAACGACAAAGCCAACAATTTTGAAAAACAAAAGTGAATCATTTGGTTTGCTATTTATAAACCACATTCCATGTTGCGTATAGATGCAAAGATTGCTAGGTATAGACCATGAGGTCCTATCCGCCTATCCAGGAAATGACGATTCAAATAACGTTTCACCTGCAAAGAATTGAGTGCAGGGCATCCATCAATTTGGAGAATCATATTTTATCGTTGGTACAGAAGAACATCATCTAATAGTTTTGGTAAAACCTCCCTCAAAAAATTAATGAACTGAGCACCTTGGCAAAACATTATTTTCGTAGAAATAAGGGTCAATTAATTTATTTCCGAGAATTCCACACCAAAAGGTGATGATGTGAATCACCTCATGATGGCTAGAGTAGGAAATTCTCGGATTGTCCACGTTCAAAAACTCCAACTGTTTGATGTGTCATTAGAGGTGAACTTGGATTCATCAGTCCGTAGAATGTATGAAAGAAAGTTTTCTCCAGCTTCCCAAATCGACATTTTTGCAAGGAACGTTAGACGCCTGTCATTGAGTCCCGAAGTCCCTGGACAAGATGAGAGTGATACGGCTTAAAATTGTATTTTTTACTCCAATTTTATTTTTTCGAAAACTCTTCCAACATTTCAGAGAGAGGAATTCGGATTTTTGCGAATATACAGTAAAATATTAAGCTCTTCGTCGAAATTACGCTGCCGGTTTCTTAGTGATGGAAGAGCAACCGATCCATATTGCGAGCAACATAATAAACATTTTGTGGTTTACTCTGGGGCGATCAGGAAATTTCTGCGGGTACAACAGGACTGCACGACGACCATTATCAACTATCGATAAAGCAGTCGTACACATAAACTCGCTGTTCATCAAAAAAATGTGCTCTTCGGTTTATTTTGAACAGAATACCGAATGTAACGAATGGGCACTACTGTAAAATTTATTTACTTCCAGAAATTAAGATTTGCTTACATAATGCGAGTTTGACAAACAATGTCAGAACGTAAACAATAAAGTCAATTAGTGTTTACTTTAGTGAAGAAGCAAATTAACAACGAAACAAACGAAATGCGTTTTTTCAAACTTTTTGCCAAAACTTTATAATTTTTTGCCAATTTAATATCCGATTCCACCATTGTTTTCAGGGTAAAAAATGTTTTAAAATGATGTGTCAGGATGGATAGGGTCGTGTTTGAAATTTTGAAGTTAAATTGAGCCTCAGGTACCCTGTATAATTTTCTCCAAAAAAAGGGGAAAAATGAAACTAACCTAAAACATATTAAACAGGTATTTTTTTGGGTGATTGAGTGAAGAGAAATTCAGCCGGGCCATCTAAAAAGGACACCCTGTACATGTACGCGAGTAAAATCAAAAATAAATCGCCTACTTATTTACAATTGCCCGAATTGTACACGAGGCCACTACCAATCTGGCGAAATCATCACTCATTTGGGGGTGGTTTCCGTCCTCTCCTGCATCCCCTGTACAAGGTCAACAACCCGGATCTTCTTCAGGCATCTAAGCCCGATGGCACGCAAAAGAGCGGTTGTTGTCAAGAAAGAGTAGGAGGCGACCTTCACCTCCGTGTTCATGCAGGCTAAAACATCATCATAGTTGCACAACTTTCTTAACGCATTAACGTAGGCGGTAAGATATTACATTCATGAAGGGGTTTAATATGCCTTGAGACCAATGCTGACATATCCGTAAATTATTTATGTTTGTTTTGAAATGCACCAATCATAAATTATCGTAAAAAAAAAAGCTAATTTATCAGTATAAAATATCAATTTGTTTGTCCTTGTATAAAATAAAAAAAATGTTCTTAATACTTTTTTCTCACTTTATATCCTTCCAAACGTATTAATTAACTAAAGTGTATCAATTAATTATTTATATTTATTATTATAATGATAATAATTAGGAGACCACTGTGGTTAAGGCGTCCGAATCCGTATTTGCCTCGCTAGTGGTTCTGGGTTCGAATCCCGTCAGAGCACATTGTAATTGATTATAGTATTAAAAATGTATTTTTTCCTGCAATTATTTTATTTTACTTGAATTATTTTACTTTTACTTTAACTTTACTTTATAATTATCTAGCTTATCCCTATTTAGCTGGGTACTCGCGCCAGCCCGAACTTTTCCCCTCTGCTTTGTACTCTTTCAATTGCTCTTTTACTTTATTTATTAAAGGCTTCAAGGAGTTCTTCTTCTGGATGGTACTGAGCGAGTCGGTACATAAAAGAGTTTTGGTTCGATTTTTATGTAAGTCAGAACCGACGTGTACACCCTTCCATATAATGTACTGGTGATAGGAATAGTTTGAACATAGAAAAGTCTGAAGGTGATCAAGATCAAGTACAACGTTGCTTTTCTGGTCCTGCTGTTTGCCAGCAATTCGAGAAAAAACGTGTTATAATATATTGAAATGAGCTAGGTTCGATATAAACTTCCATTGTTATGTTTCTTTTATCATGCCCCAGTTTTGATATGGCGATAAAGATATACGCCTACTCATTGTTTCGGCCGTTCTGACACGGGGCTGGAAGAGAGATAACCCAGCGCGAAAGGGTTTTAATCAACAGATAATCTCACATTGCCAAGGGGCGAGAAAAAAGGGCTTAATTGCGTCTCACTCTGTGACACGCTCTCCAGATAGCCCTTCTACATCTCCCTTCACCCTTGAATTAGGATGCCTAGATGTAAAACGAGATAAAGCGAACAAATTTATACACAGGTTTGCCATTTTAACATTTTTTTGCCAGTTTATAACATCAGCCGCATCGCAGTGTTAATCTCGGCGTCTATGCTTGGACTTTTACATATTTCAAGGATTTAGCAAATTTTGAAATGTTATTTAAGAATTTTACTAATTAAGAATTCAAATTATGCTCATTTGCTACTGCCAGATTTGTTGTAATATTTTTAATGGGTGTTTTAATTCTCAGAGAAATCTCGCTACTTTTGGATGATGGGAGGACACTGATATGGTATTCAGATTTGCTCCAAAACAAATGAAAGAAATGGATCAGGCTTGTTCTGTACAAGCCCAAAATATGAATAATCAAACTAATTAGGAAAGTACACTTGGTCTTTCAATCCCCACTCATGCCATTAAATCTTGTACTTTAGAAAATTTTAAAATAGCCTTCACTGACAAAAAATTCCCACCACATAGGATAGCCAAGCAACTACTAAGCATTATTATTAAAAAATCGAAATCTTCACAACTGGGGAAAAGCAACAACCCTTGGATCCCCTATCTTGGATGCCAGGAAACAACAATTAGGGAGAACGAACAGGCAGATAGACTGGCCACGGTAATAATACCAATTTTCTCTTCAATCACAGAAGAGATCCAAAAATGACAAAAGCAAAAGTGGATAAACTCTTGTGGTGCTAGACAACCACCAACAACGCTCACCAAGATTGGCAAACTCACTGCTACAGTTAAACTCAGAGGAGTGATAGGACTACCGGTCACTGGCCTCTCAGAAAACATACTTAACATGGATATATTCATTGATGGCCGCATTTTTAGGTTATGCAACGAGGAAAAAACCCATCCCATGGGTTCTGAGTATTTGGTTCCGGGTCCAAATACTCCTGCCCCCGTACCTTCTTGTGTTCTAGATCCATCTGTGTACCAGAAGATGGTGCCATTTTTAAAGGAGTTATTTCCCTTTCTTTCACATTCTTTTTTGGTACCCAGATATATTCGGAATTTTTGGTTAAATTCAAACATCCTGTTCATGTCGTCTCTTGGAGCCATGAGTGACGGATGGTCTTTCCATAGTTTGTTACTGTCTCTCCATTTCTGTTTTATTCCTGTTGGAGGTTTCTCTCTGATAAAGTTGAGGATGGTTTTCTGCGCTGTCCTTTCTACCATGTGATGTAGGGGGATTAATCCTAGTATCTTTTCCATGCTAATTGTAGGACATGTTCTCATTGCTCCCGTTATGCAGATGCATGCAAGTCTCTGTATTTTTGTGAGTTCTTTCCTTTTGGTTATTTGTTCTACTTTGTCAGCCCAGGCTATAGCTCCGTATGTAAGTAAAGGTCTTTCTATCATGATGTACATCCATGACAGTGTTCTGGTCTGCATCCCCCGTTTCTTCCTGCTATTCTTCTGCACATCATCATAGCTCGTGTCGCCTTTGTGATGATAGAGCTGATGTGTTTCTTAAATGTTAGTATTTTATCTAGTGTGATGCCCCTAGATTTGACTTCATTTTTGATTTCTATCACAGTGTTATTGAGTTATTTCCTCTCATGTGATCAAGTTTCCTTTTTAGTGTAAAAGTGACTATAGTTGTTTTATTTGGATTGATCCCTAAGCCCGCGCTTTTACACCATTCTTCTGTGATTTTCAGTCCCTCTTGGATTCTATCGCAGAGGGTTTCCTCGAATTTTCCCCTGGCTGCCAGGACTATGTCATCCGCACTTCCCTGACATTTTATTCCTGAGCGGTCCTGGGTTTCGAGCAGTTCTTCAATTGTTAGGCTCGATAGAAGAGGTGATAATATCCCTCCTTGAGGACATCCTTTTGTTGTGCTAACTTCTATAGTGTCTGTTCCTACATTTGTTTCAGCTATTCTGGTTCTTAGCAGTTCTCCAATCCATCTTGATGTGGTTTGGTCTACACGTTTTTTCCCCAGGAAGGCTTCCATTGATACATGAGATGCATTGTCGAAGGCTCCCTCAATATCGAGGAAAGCGCAGATTGCTATTTCCTTTGTTTCCAGTGATTCCTTTAGGTCACTGGTAAGTTGGTACAGTGGTGTTTCTGTTGATCTTCCTGCTCTGTATGCATGCTGACAGTAACATTTGTGGTGCTAGACAACGTAAGTGTATGTTAAAACAACGCTCACCAAGACTGGCAAACTCACTGCTACAGTTAGAAAGGGCTAAACTCAGAGGAGTGATAGGGCTACCGGTCACTGGCCTCTCAGAAAACATACTTAACATGGGTATATTCATTGATGGCCGCATTTGTAAGTTATGCAACGAGGAAAAAAACAGCCACTCATATCATCTTCGAATACAAAGCAGCCACTCAATAGAGACAAACCTGGGAGACAAAGAAACCCAGGGAAGGAATTGAAACAAATATAGTCAATGACCTGCTCTCCTTAGGAGAAGCATCGAATCGATTGCACTGAACTAAGGAACTAGGAAGTACGATAAGCAGTGCTTGAGAACCAAAAAACTCTAATTCCCTAATATCCTTTATGAAGATATTAAAAAATTTCGTCAAAATCACCTTATTAAAAAGTTTCTAATTATTGACACGCCTTCCTAGTCTTACAGACCAATCAGTCTCTTACTTATAATCAGGAAGTTGTTTGTTTTGTTCTGTGTGTAATATTTTTAGATTGTTGAAGTCGAAATTGTGTTTGTGTTCAAAATGGTAGGTAGCCAGTGACGGTTTTTTTGAATGAATGACTTTTTTTTGGTTTTTTTGCAATCGTAGATTATCCTTCCTCGTCCTTGATGATCCTCATAGCCCAGTAAGTGGACATCGGTCTAATTAGCGTTTTGTATATCGTTAGTTTATTGTTTGTGCTGTCGAAGTAAAACCCATTCTAGTGGATTTGTTCGGATAGAGAAATTACCTACTGTGAGGTGTACTGGTGGGAAGATACCTGTTCTATGTCTAGACGTAACGTGGTTTTCGGTTGCTTTTGATGTGATGGGGTCAGGAGGTAAGGAGAGGATTGCACTGTCGGCAACGAAGTTTGTGATGTGGGCGTTGAATGTACAGGACAGGTTTGCCAGCGGTGTACACTAAAAATAATTGGCCCTAACGTACAACCTTAAGTAACGCCGGCCTTAATGAGCTTGACGTCAATTCCTAACTTAAACCAGCGATCCGAGAAGAAGGGCTTCAAGATGAGATTTGTAGCGAAGAATACGATTTGGAGACAGGGTGCCACACTCTATCAATACCTCTGTAACACCTAGAAGAACTGCTGAACGTTAATGATTATTTTCTAGGGCAGAGGATATTGTGTCGGCTACTCCTAACCCATGGTGGACAGCAGAGGGGAGGGTCTAAAACCAAATTGATAGACGGGGGTAGTGTTAAAGGATTTGAATATGGGGATTTGTTTGGTTTAGAAATTGGGGTTACGAGAGAAAGTTTCCACTGCATGGGGACGTACGTTGCGCGGATTATGGCATTGAAAATGGTGCTGATGTATACAAGTGCTTTTTTAGGTAGGTTTTAAAGAATTTTGGGAGTTATGACGTCGTGTCCTGGAAATTTGTTAGCTGGAAGCAGGAAAATTTGGTATTTAACTTTTGAGGAATGGATAGAGTTGGTGGTGGTGAAAAAGGAAGAGGGAAATCTATTATAAAGAAAGGTGGAGAATCAAAATGAACAGGTGAACCAAAAATCAATTGACAATTAACATAAAATGGGAGAATTTTCTTAATATAAAATTTAACTAGTTCACTTTAAAGCTATTGCAAGATTCTAGATATAAGGCAATGTTTTCTGACATGATGCTAGCGTAAAAATTATTGCTGGGCCGCCAATTATTATTGTTGTTCCTTTTATTTTGTGAAATTAATCTTCTCATCCTTTACAGATATTAAATTAATTTATACACAAACGTGTTCAGCTTTGATTGGCACAAAGACGTGACTTTTTTTGAACTAAAAATAAAAAAATGTATTTTCACGCTTTTGATAAGTTGAATGTAATAAAAAATTGATTTTTCTGGTTCACCTAGTCCCTATTTTTATATATTGAATTTTATTTTCACACTCGTTAATGTGTCCATAAACCAATAAATGTTACCTGTTAAAAAAGCTCTTATTTAACTCTAGAGATTATCTATTTATCTGGTGTGAACCCACAGAATAGAAAATATAAGTAACGCACTTGGATACTTTATGGGTACATAGCAGTTCTCGATTGTTACATATTGGGTGATGTTGATTTTTTAAATATTTCTACACGACGTGAACTATTAGAAAATTGTTACCAAAAGTATTGCATCAAAATGTTTATAGATTTAGAATAATTGCAAAATAACGAAAGAAATATTCAACCGGAGCTTTATCGCGACTTGTTAGAAAGCGGACTACACATGGAATTATTTTAACGTCATGAAAAAAACATAGGAAACGTCTAAATTATTCTTTCCGGGTTTTTTCCTGTTGTTTCAGGAAAGAAGTTGAAAAGATGAACTTGTTGACTTTTGTTGTCTGAATTATTCATAGGTGGGAGAGACGGGAGGAGATCTAGTTGGGGTATCCTCGTAGGGACAAACTGTTAGGGCAAACATCATGGTATTCACTCGGCAGTTGGGATTTACTGCCGTCCCTCCTGGTGCATCCTAATGGACTCTGTTCTCCCAGGTCATGTTAAGTGATGACAGACGGCAACGCAACGGTTCACTGTGATTTTCACCCCCATTTCTGGTTTAGCAACAATTAACAAAAATATTTTTCTTGTGCATGAAACTATCACATAATCATAATTCATCGAAGGAAAAGTGATATTTTTTAAAATAATTTATTTGAAATGTGTACGTATAAACACATATTATAAATCTGTACATTATTGTTTGTTTTTTCTACCGGTTACATCACTGACATGGCCAACACTGTATCCACTGAAGAGCACATGGATGAAGGGGCGAAGAGTCTTAAGATGGTCGTCGATTAAGTCGTTATAGACTAGAGGGCACTGGCAATAGGGTTTGGATGAATCAGGAGCTTGAAACTTTCGAAGACTGGTCTAAGTTCATCTTTACGTTGTTGCTTTTGTTGGAGAATCCACATCAGTCTGCTAACAAGATAGACTAGCTGGGTAGTTGGGTTGAGTGGAAGAAGCTCTTTTTGTTATGTATATCGTGCTTTTTGAACACTATTGTACCATCTTTTCTGTGCCCAGGAAAGTCCTAGTTGATCAAGAAATTTGAATGGTAGATCAGGGAATTGTGGAATTTTTTCTACGGTTACGGTGGACATCCCAAGGCAAATATTCCTCCGGACAAGTGTAGCATCATAGTTTGTTATAGCAGGGACGTTGGGTTCTACTCTACTGCTTTGCAAAATCTGCATGTATCGTGTTGGATTATATCAACCTTCCTAAATTGCCCATTCAGTGCACAATTAGGATTCGATCTTTTCTTTTGTTTCCTTTGGTGGATTCTGTTATTTTTTTCCTTCCCAGACTTGCTAGGAGGTTGTTGGATTGTCTATGTCCAAATGAATGTCCTTGTTTTCTCACTTCATCACGTCTTTTCGTCAAAAGTGTTCAGATAGTCAATCGATATGCCACATCAGCCACAGAACCTATCAAGGTTACACCTGTCCATTTTCTCCTTGTTTCCCTCCAATCCTCGTGTCCTGAGACTACACAGAGAGTAAATTTATTTTGCATACCTACTTTGAGCTAATAATGTTTGAGGTTAGTATGGTTATCTGGCAGCTGTGTTCTTATTGTTGTACCGTCTGTTCAGATTGAACTAATACAGTTCTCACTTCGTTCAATTGTTTGTACTTGGTAGCCTAGTGTACTTTCTCATGGACTCTAAGTACTTGGTTCTAGGACCGAACACTCCTGTCCCTCTTTGCTTTCGAGATCAATCAGTGTATCAGCAGTTGGTATCGTTCTCAACGGAGGGAGTCTAATTGTAAAAATAAGTATCTGATCAGTATAATTCGGTATTTTCTTGTGTTTTAATATACAATTAATATTACAATAAGAGTGTATATATATANATTATATATATATATATACAATAAGTATTTTCCAATGGGGTGCACTTGTTCTTCTTCAGTTTGGTCTTCCACCTTTTTACCATTTTTTCTAAGATCAAGATATTCTTGGACATTGAAGATTTTTATGAATGTGAGTGAATTTGGCTCCATAGGAAAGTCAGCAATGGGAATATTATACAAAGTGAGAACAAGAATATTCCCTTGTGAAACGCCGGTTTTTATCGATCTGATAGGTGAGTACTCTTTGGCATCTCACTCACTCTCAAGCAGCAGTTAGTTAAATATGACTGTGTGATAGTCTTCTTTATGTTTATGGAGGATGCCTCGGCAGTAGTTTAGGGTATTAAACGTTTTTGAAGTTTGTATTAAGTCTTTTTTGAATTTTGCCCATCGCAGGAAGAGGCTGATGGAACACAATGAATCATGCAGCAAGGATTGGCGAACCAGACTGAATAATCTTTACATAGCTCTTATATGCCTAAAATTTCATCGGTATTGGGTGAGACCCTCTATACAAGATCTCCTTTTTTCTGAACATTATTTTTTAATTAATTTTATATTGGAACAATTGAACAGCATACAAACAATGAGAACAAATCATTCTGAATAATTAATTACGACCGAACTGTTTCAAGTCTCCAGTTTAAGGTGATCTCGCGGTTTCCCGTGATAAGAAAGTGAAGGGCTGAGAAGCAAGGGTAGAATGGATCAAGAGGTAGAAGCCGAATCGGATCAGTTTATTCACAAAAGGAATGTTGCGGTCGTTGTGGATAGTAAGGAGCTTTGACTGTTTGTCTGAGGACATTTCATTAGACAGATAGGACGGTCTGACATTGGATGTCTTGGAGCAACCGATAAGTACCACTCCACAACTCCAACGTGGTTGTAATATCTTGTAAAAAGTTAGTTGAATAACCGGTCAAAATGATTTCTGTCTTAAACATTTTCGAAGTTCTGTTAAGTTAATGTCTGTTAAGACTTTTGTATGAATTCCACGGCAATCTGCTGTTTACGGATCTTGAATCTGACTTGAGTGGATGCCGATAGTTCTTTGTTATAGTTAGTCTAGTGGAGAGCTAGTCTGTTTTTTCAATACACTAGGTTCTCATTTATTCTTGATCTTCTCATTAATATGGCAAGCTTTCTACCAATCTTTGATAAGCTCAAGGTGTCCTATTATGTTGCAGGGTGCATCGATGTGACTGGAGCAAGAAGACAAAATTGCCGTTTCATCCTCTAAGCTGGTAATGAAGGATGGTGCGAATAACGACTTACGAGACAACTGCTTCTGTCAGATTAACATATCCGAGTCCTCGGATTATATTTCTTATAAATTTTTCTGCGTGATCTCGCTGTTTAGTACCTGATTATGACTGCAGATAAAGAAAAGCCGAATCGAGCATGACAGACCAAAAAACAATGATAGGCAAGCCAAACTGATCGGTAATGACTAAATTAGAGGTATATCCCACCGCAGACCACACAGATACATCATACCAGGAGTAAATATATTTAATATACATTGACATCATTTGTAGGTAGTAAAAAGTATGTTTAAAAATTCAACAAAGTGAACAAGTTTTTTTTAGCAAAACATGCAATTAAAACATGAAACTGTTTGGAATATTGGGGTAATTTTGATATAAAATGAGAGCTATATGCCGAATAGGACTTACTTTATTGATAAGACTCGAATCAATATTAATGTGTTTTTTCTGCTCAACCGTTTTCTCCCATAAATAAAAAAAAATGAATCATATATTTAATTTTTACAAAAGTCCCATGAACGTCAGGATCAACAATCCGATAAGCAGTCCACGCAGCATTCCAAGTGGACTGACCCGGCCAGTTCCAATGTCGATTTTCAGATCTCCAGAGTAATAAATCACCAGTTTTCGGGAGAGGGTTGACAACTGAAAATACCGTCGAAATATCATATTCATACTGGCCTATTCACATTCAGAATTGGATTGTACACGCAGGTGGCGAGGGGGATGATTTGCGGCCGGCAACCCTTCACTCTTAATAAACAACGGGGTCCTTCGTCGGTCGGACGGTTGCAAACAAAAATTTTTCGACAACAACAGCGGATTGCTTTGGCGACTTGAATTAATTTCAAATGCGCGCTTTCGTTACACGCTTAATGTTTTTTTGTTAATATATCATGTGAAACCTAGATAAATGTACAACAAAAATATAGTTCGCATTTTAACTTTGTTATTCGTTAAAGCGAAACAAAATTTCCTGCAGTTTTATAGGGACATTGAAGTTTTAAAAAACAGGATGTCCTTTCTCGATTACCTGGCAGAATTGCACTTGAATTACGGTATTAAAAAAATGTATATAATATTTTTTAGTCTAGTTTCAATTTTTTCTTTTTTTGGAGAAAAATTATACAGCATATCTCAGGCTCAGATCAGCTTCAACATATCAAACACGATCCTACACATCCTGACACATAATTTTGAAGGGTTTGTTACGCTGAACACAATGATGCAATCGGACATTAAATGGTAAAAAAAATTGCAAAAGGAAAAAGTTTGAAAAACAAACAAAAATCAGTAATTTGGTTTGCTGTTTATAAACCACATTCCACGTTCAAACCCCCTGCCTTGCGTAAAGATGCAAAGATTTGCTCTTTTTAACCACTCTTCACAGGTGTTCAGAGCGATAGAGTCAGGGAAGATGGATTGACAAGCATTTTCTATCCTTTGCCGTAGTTCTTCAACTGAGGATGTTGTGTTATGATTGGCGCAGACGGTTTTCTAAATGGACCCACAGAAAATAGTCAAGTGGGGGCATCGGGTGAGGCCAACCGATCGGGTCATGCGGTCCTATCCGCCTATCCAGAACATGACAATTCAAATAACGTCTCACCTGCAAAGAATTTTGTGCGGGACATCAAACTGGAAATTCTTGGTTCTTGTTGCAGAGGAACACCAACCAATAGTGTTGGTAAAACCTCTCTCAAAAAATTGAAGAACTGAGCAACTGGCATCGTTTTCGTATAAATAAGGCCCAATTAATTTATTTCCGAGAATTCCATACCAAACGGTGATAATATAAACCACCTGATGATGGTAAAAGTACGAAATTCTCTGATTTTCCTCTGTCCACGTTCGAACGGTTTAGTATGGCATTAGAGGTGAACTTGAATCATCAGTTCATAGGATATATGGAATAACGTTTTATTCAGCCTCTCTAATCAACTCCCTAAGTCCCTGGCCAAGATGAGAGCGATACAGCATAAAGCCTGGAGTACATCTCCAATTTTGTTTTTTGGAAAACTCTAAACCTTTCCAACATTTCGGGGAGAGGAATTCGGATCTTCGCGAGGATACAGCAAAATCTTTCAAGTAATTAAGGTTTTTAGTTTAGATAAAAAGTCAGTGTCACAAGCGGGATTCGAACCCACGACCTTCGGGTAGATACGCCGCGGCTCTACCACTTTAGCTATCGTGACCTCGATCCACTCGGACACCAACTTCCCATCTCGACTCCACGTTTTGAATTTGCCCTCCTTTTTGCTATTTTTCAAATGTCATATAATCTATTTGATTCTCGGCGACAAATGAAATGGCCACGGAGACTTTAGTGAAGATATACTCCATTATAACATTAAATTCACTAGTTTTCGTGATCCGCTTGACCAATTAATATCTTTCAGTTAATTAAGGTTTTTAGTTGAGATAAAAAGTCAGTGTCACGAACGGGATTCGAACCCACGACCTTCGGCTAGATACGCCGCTGCTCTACCACTTGAGCTATCGTGACTTCGACCCACTCGGGCACTAACTTCCCATCTCAACCCCACCTATTGAATTTTCACACTGACTTTTTATCTCATTAAAAAACTTTAGTTAACTGAAAGATATTAATTGGTAATTAAAGTAGATTGGTTTAATCTTACAATCTCCATGGCCAAATTGGACAACTTTTTGTTAAATTTTCTGTCACTTCGTCTGTTTACCTTTAAAATGAATTTTAGGTTTACTAGTTTTTAGGCAAATAGAACATTTTTGGAGAAGGCGGTACTTACATGATCATAAAACGATTCAGTTTACGCACGATTACGCACGATTACACATGTTTAAAATAATTGGAGTTACGGCTAGAAACGAGTTGTGTTTAACTAAGGTAACCGTTTGGCCCGATGACTCCAAATGGTCGTTTGTATTTGGAGAGAGAGAATAAGGGCTAATGTTTATTTTAAGGGTTTAATCAGCTACCCTTTGAATTTCCATCTTCAACAATGCTTTGTGAACGTCGGAACAATTAGTGATTCCCATTAAATAAATTTTCAAGAATTTAAAGAAATGAAGTCAGACAGACGTTTCCCTTTAGTAACTGTTTCATTTATTTCGCCCTCTGGCCGAGAGGTTTCAACCCTTTCTTCGCTCCACCCACCCTTTCAGCCATTTCGTTCTTCCTTCCAGGCAAAACTTGGAATTCATTACCTTCAGCCTTGATGTCGAGTCTGTCGTTTGGGGTTACAGGGGGGCTTGGAAAGAGCCCGGCTATGATTGATCGGCCTCCAAGTTTTAATTGTTCCTATTACTCGAACCTCGGCTGTAATTGGTGCCAACCCTAACGGGCCCTAGGGCTATTTGAATTAATGTACCAGTAGCTGTCTGGGACGTAATTTATACTTCGACCCGCTCTTTATCATTTCAGAAAAAAAACATTCATCAATTCTGGATGGATTGTCCATCTCTTTCATAAACCCGGCAGAAAATTTCCATTTCGGCTTGTTCAATCACTACATTTTTCTATTTACTGAATGATAAGTTGATTTTAATTAATAAATCAATAAGGATTCATGTTTCATTTAATCTACATGGAAATATCATTAGTCTCTGGGAGTAAGGGGCTAAATTCAAAAATGCTAGTACTCATGCCAACTGGTCGATCAATTTATATACGATTGTGTGAAATTTTTACGCACTCAATAATTATTTCTATTTAGAAAAAATCGTATAATTTTTATTTAATTAACTAGCAATTTACTGAACTTATTTTCATCATTATAGATACTCCTTCAAATTTATCCACGGAACGAGTTATTGTTAATGCAAGACAATAAAATGTAATTTCTTATGCCCAAATTCTATATTTGTATATAATACATACGCAAACAACAAACAAATTCATGTTGAACCGGAAATAGATTGTACTGGGTCCGTCTAGTCTCGCGGTTTTTTAGCTTCAGTGACTCCATTAGTTTCTGTGTCGACAGACGCAGTGACTCCGTGCTGATCCAATACAGATAATCCACCGATATGAAATTACAATTTCTTTCTAATGGTTTTGTACCAATCAAAATTAGAAATGCTTATAATATGATTTCAACACGCATAATTATTACTGTTTAAATTTGTACGTGTTAATAGGTGGTCCTGGAATCGGAGAAGAAGGGTCATCCCACCAGATTAAGAATAGGCAATGCCAGGTTGTCATCCAGGATTTATGCGCCAAAGCTAGCGTTGGATTCGGCATGTAGAGAAAGAATGCTTGATATGTCTCCCTGGTTGAAATCAGTAATTCTTTGGGTCTACATAAAGTACATGTAGGAAAGCTACCAGATGAACAATCGTGATTGAGCAAAGCACGAGTATCTAGGCGTCTTTTCCGATTTTTGGTGGAAACAAGGGTGTTTATTTATACGTTGATACTGTGAACCATTTGATGATAACAAGACGTTCGAAAATTCCAACGGTTTAGTATACCATAGAGGTGGAATTGGATTCATCAATCCATAGGATGTACGGAAAAACTTTAGAATTTAGAATTTATTTCCGAGAATTCCTCACCAAACGGAGATGATGTGAACCACCTGATGATGGCTAGAGTACGAAATTCTCGGATTTTCCTCTGCCCACGTTCAAAAACTCCAACGGTTTGCTATGTCATTAGAGGTGAACTTGGATTCATCAGTCCGTAGAATGTATGAAAGAAAGTTTTCTCCAGTTTCCCAAATCGACATTTGCGCAAGGAACGTTAGACGCCTCATAGAGTCCCGAAGTCCTTGGACAAGACGAGAGTGATACGGTTTAAAATTGTAAGTCGGGAGTACATCTCTATTTTTATTTTTGGAAAAACCAAAAATCCTTCTAACATTGCGGAGAGATGAATTCGGATTTCGCGACCGCGTAGTAAAATATTCATCTCCTCGTCGAAATTACGCTGCCGGTTTCTTTTTACCATAACTCTGTAATTTATTTATCCATCTAAAATCTGATGTGACCATTGAATTCAGTGTTGTATTTGAAATTTTGCAGTTCAACTGGCCTGACCCCCCCCCCCGTATAATTAGGGGTAGGTACCCTGTATACATTTTCTCCTAAAAAAGGTAAAAATTTGAACACCCTTTATGAAAATGATCGTATTGTGTCCCTAGCGCGTATGAAAGCGGATTTTTTTTATTGGCGAGAATATGTAGTGTAAAAAGCATATTGAGTACCCCATCGAACCTGAATTTGGTTATGTATATAATAGGTGTAAAATATGATCGAGTACTCCATTTCCTTACATGCAAATAAAAAAGCATGATTTAAGATTGTGTGAGAGGGTGAACGGTTTCCTTTTAGGAACTGATTGCGTTGGGAGCTGAAATAACCTAGCTTTTGATCGCCCCTGGAGGAGCCCAATCTCGGCGCTGAACGGATAATACCGAGGTCTGAACCTGGATTAGCAACACCCAGAGTGGATGATTCTGAGGCCTGACGATAATTTATTTTCTATTACAAAAGCTGGAATTGCCTGTGGACTGCAAGGTGTGATAGCATCAACTCTGTACACGCGTGTATGTACGTCCATGCATGTGCAGATTTGAGTTTATAAAAATCAGCAAACAGTAAAATAACAAAATGAAGCAATAATTTATTTATTTAATTCAGAAAATACGAATTTGATATTTTTGTTACCTCTGCTTCCAATGTTTAGAAAATTTCGAAATTTTCGGGGACTGAGTGCCAGAGAAAATCGAGTCTTAAAAAAACGTCTCATTTTACTTTTAACTTTGCTTTTCAATTAATCTTTAATTAAGGATTTGGTTGAGATAGAAAGTCAGTGTCACGAGCGGGATTCGACCAACGACCTTCCGCTAAATACGCCGTTGAGCTATCGTGACTTCAAACCACTCAGACACTAACTTCCCATCTCAACCCAACCTTTTGAATTTTCCCTCCTTTTTGCCATTTTTCAAATGTTGTGTAATCTATTTGATTCTCGGCGACAAATGAAATGGCCAGGGAGAAGTTTAGTGAAGTATACTTCATTTTGCTTATTGCATTTATTAGGTTTCGTGATCCGCTTGACGAAATAAGTTCTTTTCAATTAATTAATCATTAATTAAAGTTTTTGCTTGAGATAAAAACCTTAAACAATTTTGAAAAATGGCAAATTCACATCCCCTCACACGTCTCTCACATGTTTTCTTCAGTTTTGCTTGTTTAGACACAACAAATGCCCAAATTTAGTAGTAGATGTCACGAGCGGGAATCGAACTCACGACCTTCGGCTAAAACGCCACTGCTTTACCACTTGAGCTACTGCGACCTCGATCCACTCGGACACCAACTTTCCATCTCAACCCCACCTTTTGAATTTTCACTCCTTTTTGCCATTTTTCTTCTTTTTTATCCCAACCAAAACCTTAATTAAAGATTAATAAATTGAAAAGAATTTATTTGGTCAATCGGACCACGGAACCTAATAGATGTTTTAACTTTACCTGGAATCAGAGACAATCTCGAAAGTCTGCTCAGTGTTCCGTGTTTTGATTTGAAAAACTGATCGTGTTGTCTATTTTCTCAGCTTAACGTTTGAACCATTGAAAGACACTTTGACAACGACAAAAGATTCGACAGCTGGCGGAAAAACGATCTCCACCGTCCTATTTGTCGTACAGCCGGGCCACAAAAGAACCGGCCGCTAAAAACTAAAGCGACAGATGTGAAAAGGATCTGTTTGAATCAATTTATTCCCAACTGGATATCAATGAAGGCAAAGACTTAATTTTAGTCCACTAAATTCAATTTCACGATAATCTAAGTTTTACGATCAGAGATAGGAAAAACTCCTTTTCATATTCTATCGGGTTGTCCGGAAAATAATGCAGGATTTTAAGTTTTCATTAAAAAAAATCTATATAAAATATTCTGTTTACGTTTACAGGATTACTCATTTGTATGAATGNTAATACCAAAATCCTGCATTATTTTCCGGACAACCCAATATTTCTATTGAAAGCCTTTTGTGAACACTGGGACTTTCTAATAACACAATCAGCATGACATTTGCTGGCAATACATATAAAGAAGATTGCACTGAAGAATTCCCAGCGCAGAATCAAAAGTTTTAACTGTTTAAAAATAATTTATATATAAAGAGAAGAATAATTTGCCATTTTTCATCTAAGGATAAATAAGATTATATTTGCAAATTAGGAGAACCTTTAATTATTTAAATATACGTAAGTACATGGTGTATATTAAAATAAAAACTATGGAAAAACACTAATATCAAGTAAATGGAATTTGATAATAATAATTATCCAATTGGTCATTTACAAACCAAATAAAAAATTGATTATTCATTTTGGCGAAGATCAGTTCAGGTATGAAAAAAATAACACCGAAACCTGCACATAAATGTCATTTATAAATATATATATATATATATATATATATAGCCAGATCTTTGACAAAAAGTTGTTTTCATAATTTCATAGCCAAATTTGCACATTTTACAATTGGCTATGAAATTATAAAAACAACTTTTTGTCAAAGATCTGGCTATAATGATTATTCGGAAATAGTGAGATGGGGCCTGGTGTGATGTAGGATTCAGAAAAACATTTGAAAACTCGTTGTGAAAGAAAGTTAAAGCAAACATCAACAGAAAAAGAGGGTGAGAGAAAAAGAGAGAATAGATGAATAAAGGGAGATGAGATAACAGAAAGCAAGAAAGACAAAGAGTAAGAAAGAGGGAGTAGACATAGAGAGAAAGATAATGAAATAGAGAGAAACAAATAACAGGGAAAGGGAGTGAGAGAGAAATAGATTTGAAAAAGAGAGATAAATAGATGGATAAAGAAAGAAATAGGAAGAAAAAGATAAAGAGAAAAGAGAGAGGAAAAAGAGAGTGAGACATGGAAAGAGAATGAAAGAGAGAGCGAGAAATAAAGAAAGAATCTATATATATATATATATA